>NW_003546264.1:88968-137822 GCF_000090795.2 Amphimedon queenslandica | reverse complement strand
GTTCTTCATTTGTGATTCGTTATAATTGTATTTTTAGCAGCATTATTATTATTATTATTTTGTTGTTATTATTATTATTATTATTATTTCTGAGATGTATTTGTATCATTTTTTATTCCAATTAATAATAGTTTGTAAACTTTAAAAGTTGGCCATATTGAAGCCCCGCCTACTCTGAGCCACACCCCCAGACACTCATCAGCAATAAACAATGTCTGGCAGCTCCAGGAGTGACTGTATTTGTAACGAGAAGGAGCCCCAGGGGGAGGGTAGCAGCTGGTCTTATCCGGAGTGGAAGGAGGGAGCTGATAATTTGAGCTTGTTTCAGAAGCATGGCTACTTTATAGTCCGTAATCTCATCAGTCCAGAGGAGATTGAGGGAGCCAAGGGAGCCATTAGCTCAATCGTACAGAAATGGTTCCAACAATTGAAATCAAGCGATGCAACTGAAGAGAAAGACTGGGAAGAGATAGCTAACAGGTGAAAGAACCTCGGAAAGAACACTATTGTTATTTTATTGATAATAATTATTATTATTCTCTTTAGATTGCCTGATCTTCAAGGTAGAGATGCTTCAGAAGATGATGAGCTCTCCATTCGGAGGCTCTTTAGGATGGCTCTACATGACGAGTTCTTTGCTCAGTTCTGCCGTCATCCTAAGATCGTTTCCATGGTAACAGAGCTCTTAGGCCCTGACGTCAAGTTGCTCCAGTCCATGAGTTTATTGAAGCCACCTGGTACCTTCAGATACCAACTGGTTTATGTTAAATAACTCCGCCCACCTCCTCTAGGTTCTGGTCAGAAGAAGTGGCATCAAGATAACGCTTACTTCCGTCTTACTCCAGCAAGGGTTCTTGTTAGTTTGTTTATTTATTATTTATTATTATTATTATTATTATTATTAATATTATTATTATTATTATTATTATTAATATTATTATTATTATTATTTATTTATTATTTTTAGGGTGTATGGATATCATTAGATCCAACGGACTGTGCAAATGGATGGTAATAATTCATTTATTAATTCATTAATTTATTTATTATTTACTAGTATGCACATGTTACCCTGTTCCCACGGCAGTGGAGTGTATCCTCACTCTGCCCCAGCTAGTAACCACATTGACTACTCACTGGTGACTATACCCCGCCCTAATGATGTGAGTTAGCCACACCTACTGACCACACCCACTACCACGATCCATAGGTTGTTCCTGTGATCATGAGCCCAGGAGATGCACTCGTATTCCACGGAGAGACGGCTCACTATACCCCACCTAATGTCACTGGCACTAGGTACCAGCTGTAACCAATTATAATTAATTAATTAATCTGCCCCTCCCACTAGGCGTCGCTCCATTCAGTTCCATTATGCCTCAAGTCATTGTAAACCCACAAAGTGTCCGAGACAAGAGGGAGAGACCCACACTGACCCCACCTTACCCACGGACCCTGAGAAACCCCATTACTTTGACTGTGACCCACAGTGCAATGAGCCGGAGTACTGGTACTACAGGAAAGCTGAAGTCCTAGTTGCCGGGAGAGAATTTGGAGGAGACTTTATTTGAAAACTGCAGCTGCATAACAATCTATCGCTAAAATTACAGCTTTATTATTGTTATTCTGTTTATACTCTATGTTGTTTCTATTTTTGCTACAAATTGTTTTATTAATGTTGTTATATTGAGAGATATACATGTTCATAATTTTGCTGATAAAATATAATAATAATCATAATAATAATAACATTCTGATTGTTTATATATCATATGTAGTACTGTGTGTTGTCCTTAAATGATGTAGATGCTATAAATTAATTAATTAAGTAATTAATTAATCTTCCAACGCAAAAATAAAAATTATTTGAGTAAGAGAAAAAAGAGAGGGGCCAGGCCTGGGAATATTATCAGACCCTTTTTGTGGAGATTGATTTTAATCTCTCGCTGATGCTCCCTTCATCTAGAAAAGAAAAAATATTAATTATATAATTAGACAGATTGCTTGCATGGTTCTAGGTTTTTAAATAGCTAAATTACAGCCAAGTTTCCCTCCGGGGGGGTTAAAAGCCCACTTATTATTATTATTATTGCTATTATTATTATTATTATTTTATTATCATCATTACATCTTTTAATGGTTGTTCTGTCTCCATGAGTTTTAGCATCTGATGATAGCAGCTGAAACAAAAGTAGAGAGAGATGATATCTTCTTATTATCTAAAAGTAACAATAATTAATAATAATAATAATAATAATAATAATAATGTTTTAATACTTCTTCATTATTTAGAGTCCCTTCTTCAAGCATTGCTTGCTTACACTAGATAAAAATGAAGATACAATTAAAAATAAATAACAATTATTATTAGTATTCTTACCATGTCTACCGCCTGCCAGAAAATCAATTTCTCAGCAATAACAGTTTTATGTTGCTGCAAAATACAATAAAATAATTATAATTATGGTGGGTGTGGCATTGTGACATACGGAAGGCTGTTGCTGTCTCCTTTTAGTGAGACATTTGGAGTATAACTCTCTAGCTACTTGACCTTTCTGAAGACAATGCTTCTGTAAGGAACGGGCCTCTTCAATCACTAAAATAACACACAAGTACATTAATATGTATCAGAAAATGTAATAAAAATTGGGAGTGATTTCGGAGCCAATTTTTGGAAAAAACCATGGGCTATAGTACAGGGATTTTTCAGAATTTTGACGTTTTTTAAAAACGGCCGTAACTTGAAAAATTGAAGTCGAAATCAGCTGAAACTTTCTACGTAGCATAAGTACATCAATATGTATCAGAAAATGTAATAAAAATTGGGGGTGATTTTGGAGCCAATTTTTAGAAAAAACCATGGGCTATAGTACAGGGATTTTTTCAGAATTTTGACGTTTTTTTAAAATGGTCATAACTTGAAAAATTGAAGTCAGAATCAGCTCAAACTTTCTACGTAGCATAAGTACATCAATATGTATCAGAAAATGTAATAAAAATTGGGGGTGATTTTGGAGCCAATTTTTGGAAAAAACCATGGGCTATAGTACAGGGGTTTTTTCAGAATTTTGACGTTTTTTTAAAATGGTCATAACTTGAAAAATTGAAGTCAGAATCAGCTCAAACTTTCTACGTAGCATAAGTACATCAATATGTATCAGAAAATGTAATAAAAATTGGGGGTGATTTCGGAGCCATTTTTTGAAAAAAAACCATGGGCTATAGTACAGGGATTTTTTTTGAAATTTGGAAAAATACCAAATGTAAATGAAAAATGTAATAAAAGTTTGGGGTCATCTTGTGTGGCTCACCTTTGCTATGCTTGCCCTCTGGTTCCAGTGAAGCTGCTGCCAGTTCCAATTCATATTCCTTAAAACCATCCTCAATCACTTTAGCGGCTTTAACACAAAGTACCAACTGCTCAGAAAACCTTTGAGCATGATCTAAGACCCGCCCAGAATCACCCTAACAATAACAAATAATAATAATAATAATAATAATAACGATAACAAATGATGATGAATGTACTATTGATGATGATAAGAGTAACATTGGCCCTTGTCTACTCTTGGCCAGTTTAAGGAGTTCCTGTGCTATAGCAATGGAGACACTCAATGAAGACACTCCTTTACTGAGGGCAGACACCTAGAGGTAGAATATCATTAGGTGACTATATTCAGCCAATACTCTTCATTAAATACCTCATCAAGCTGTAACGAGAACATCTCTTCACTGGTCCAATCATCAAGTGGGCGTGGCTCCGGACTCTCCAGTGAGCGTGGCTCTGGACTCTCCTGTCCAACAATAAACAAACCCCGCCCATTACCAGGAGACTCTTGAAGCTCCTCCGCTTTACGGTGAGGTATCTCGTTATTCAATAACGTATTAAATCCCTTATCACTATTATTAGTATCCGATCCCATTAATAAACTTTGACTAATTAATTCTGTTGAATCACACATTGCCAGGCCTGTTGTGGGCGTGGTCGATGGCTGAGGCACATCCTTTTGCTCAAACAGTACTGTAAGTTTAGTGAAACTGTTCTGCCTGGAGGAGCGTTGACTAGCTCCGCCCACTGGAGAAAAGCCTGGCCTTGATATCGGACTGGAGCTCTTTGAATGTAAAGGAGGCGTGGCCTGAAAAGAGGAGGGGCTAACAATATACTGAGTGCCAATACCAAGTTTAACGAGAGAGGAGAAAGGGGGCGTGTCTCTTCTGATTGACGAAGGAGAGAGAGAAGAGGGCGGAGTCTGTCTCAGTTCCGAGAGAGGACCACAAATGCTTGAGAAATGAGGAGAAGATGGAGAGTATTGACTGGAAGAACCTTCTTTAGAGCCTTGCGATGAGGGAGACAACCGAGAACTAGTTGATTCTAAAAATAGGCACTACATGATCACGTGATAGTCACATGATACAATACATTACCTGCCGTAGCACCAACCAACACAAAATCCTAATAACAAGAACAATTATTAATTAATTAATTAATTAATTACTTCCAAGTCTTTGGTAGGTGGGCTTTGAATAGCTGTGAATATAATTATTAATTATTATTAATTATTATTAATTATAAATTATTAATTATTATAAATTATAAATTATTAATTATTCCTTACTGCTTCCGATGGCGTGTGACACAGGAGGTCCTGAGGAAGGGGAACAACGTTTATGACCCAACGAACCAGACCCAAGCTAGATAAGAAATTCATTATTATTATTATTATTATTATTATTATTATTATTATTATTATTATTATTATTGTTGTTGTTGTTGTTGTTTTTGTTGTTGTTGTTAGCTAACTGGAGAAGTGTATGGTGATGTGATTGAACGTGATGAAGACTGTCTCCTTTTAATGGGAACAGGAGATGACTTAGCATGAAGAGAAGGTAAAGACTGATCTGGAAGAGATACTATCAAGAGAGAGAGAGAAAAACATTCTGTGTACAATCCTTGTAACTGCTTTTACTTTTATCATCGTTAGACTCAGGCTGTAGAAATGGATGAGTAATAAGAGAACCTGAGGGAGGGAGGGAGGGAGGGAGAGGGAGAGCATGTCATATTATTCAAATTACATTTCACTACCACATTCTTACTGTGTGATATCCTTTCCTGTACATTCTTCTTTAATAATTTCAGCAACAGGTCAGCTAGCTTTGGAGAGACACCTTCAGGTATTCTATAAACAAACAAGTAAACAACAACAACAACAACAACAAACATTACCTTGGTACCAAAGTCTCTCTGGCATACCTTCGTCTTAATGCATGAGGATTAGATGCCTGAAGAGATTAATAATAATAATAATTATTATTATTATTATTATTTTGTTTATTAACAATAGGACAACAGCTGCTGGATGCGTCCAATAATGGTGTGACAACACAGTAAACAGACACGATAACTGCTAGCGCATAATAGACACATAGATTAACTGTTACTAAATATAGTAACACAGAGATTAGCAGTAGCTAAATATAGTAACAGCTAAGCATGTGCCCAATACATGCTAATGTCCATTGGAAGGTGTAGGTACATGTATTGATACAATGAGCCAAATTCACATTACAATGTACTAATGACAGCTGGTAGTATTCCCTCCTTTATCTCAATATGGCAATTCACTTTATGAAAAGGTACATGTACAGACTAGCCTCTATATAATGGACACTTCAAAGGTTGCTCTGTTACACAGAGGTGTCCTTTATGTGGAGGTTATTTTATACAGTAAGGAATGTAATTGGTACACTAGGTGCTGTCCGTTAAATGGAAGTGTATGCTATAGAGAGTGTCCATTAAGAGAGGCTACACTGTGTACTTTCCTAACTGCCATTACCTCAAAAGGAGCACGCCCCGTCAGACACTGGTACAGGATAGTACCTGTGCTCCATAAGTCTGCCTTGTTGTCATAGCGATGGCCTAATAATATCTCCGGAGCCTAGAATTAATTAATAATTCAGTAATTGACTCCACCCATTACCATATATAGCGGGGAGCCACAGAGTGTCGCTGCCATGTCAGCTCCATTGAGATAACGAGCGAAACCAAAATCAGCTAAAAACAACAACAACAACAACAATAATAATACATTATATAATTAATTAATTAATTACCTAGCTTTATTGTAGCTGATTGAAAGGACGCTGCAGGTGTTTTATTTGGCGGATAAGAAAGAAGCAAGTTTTGTGGTTTTATGTCTCTATGAATGATACGTCTTTTATGAATAACCTGTAATGCATTGGCTGAGGGAAAGGGAGAGAGAGAGAAGGGGGGAAGGGAAGGAAAGAAAGAGGATATAAGTAGGAAGATGCTCTTATCTCCTTACAAATATTTTTAATTAAATGTCTAATGGATTCTTCTGAAAGCGTCTTCATCTCTATAATAAGTATAATTATTATCAATTGACCACACCCCCTTTTACTTTGCAAATATTCCGCAAGATCACCTCCATTACAAAACTAATAAATAATAATTAATTAATATTGCCACACCCACTCACCTCCATAATTAAATATATTTCGTTAGACATTTCTTCATAATGATACAGCTGGACTATATTAGGATGCTTCAGATCCTAAAGGGGCGGGCCAGGAGAAAAGGAGGAGGGGCCAGGAGAATGATGCAATAGCATATCCTAATTACCACTTATTTGGTTGCCATGGTTACCTTAAGTATGGATATTTCATCTTGTCTTGCAGTTGAGAGCTTCCCTGGAATGTTCTTTAACAATATCTGCTTAATGGCGACTGCCTGTCTAGTCTATTATAAAAGGACAAACAAACAACAATAAATAAATAAAATAATAATAATAATAATACATGTACATGTAAATTTGTGCTCTTTATAATATTAATTAACATGTCTTTGAAGCATATTTCAAGAAAGATAATGCAATTATATATACTACAGGATCACAATCACTAGTAAACAAAGAGAGAGAGGAAGAGGGGGGAAGGGGAGAGAGAGAAGTTCTGTACTTGTCTGTGCTGTCCCTTAAAGACAAGAGCAAAGGCTCCATGCCCAATGAGTTCTCCTGGCCTGTATTGGTACTCACCAATAGACTGCATTGTACTAAGAGAGAGAGAGAGAGGGAGGGAGGAAAGAGAGAGGGAGAGAAGAGAGTGCTGAAGGGAGACAGAGAGATAATACTAATAAAGGTAACGACCAGAGGATTGTATTTACAGAGACTCGAGTGAGTCAGGAGAACAGGCAATCAACGGTGGAGAAGAATCCTTTTCCTTCTCTTCCTTTCCATGCAAGTGAGACAGAATGAGCGAGCACTGTGCGTGTAAATGAATGAATATGTACACAAACTAAGTTAATATGCAAAAATAGCAAATTCGACGCAAATACAAAATTACTACCACACCCACTGTAATCTATGTTAAAATAGAAACTACCAAATACGGTCAATTAAATGTGAGTGGGTGTTGATTGTGCGTGGGTGGGCTCGGCATGGGTGGGGCTGCTGGAGGTGTGTTGCTAAAAACAGGTTTGTCATAACCTGTTTCCCATCTCGCAGGATGAAAGACGCAACGTAGCTACATTAGATCATTAGTTTTAAGTAGACATCATTTTCATTCTGTCCGTTTAGAGCTGAAACCAGCCCTATTCCCTCTCCTAATAGATCCCCTGGCCACTGCTGTGTAACATAAAGTATGCCTCGAGGTGACAAAGAAGTTGTTGTCTCAGACTCAGAGCCTGGCAAAGTGGAGCCGCAGCAAGGCGGAGAGAAAATGCCGTCCCCAGCTCCGTCAAAGAAGATTTTCATGGAGGATCCCTCGGAATACAGACCAGAGCTAAAGGACATGTTAATAGGGAAAGATCAGGAAGAATTTAGAGGATTCTACAATGTAAGAAAGAGCAAGGACTTGTATTGAAAAGTACTATTGCTGTATCTCTCTTGCAATGTGATGTAAGACGGCATGTATCTTTCTCTTGGTAGGAGGATAATGAAAGATATGATATTGTGGCTGAGACTTATTCACAGATGCATTCAAAGCAAACCGTTGAGTTTGTGAAACACATGGTAATGAATAATAACTAAATTGACGTAATAAATTATATCATGATGATATCATTGATTGTAAATTATATTAATGTTGTGACCATGAGTCCTTTTGATGTTTATCTTTCTCCTTTAGCATGAGAAATGGACTAAATTGACACATTTCAAAATGACGATCATGGAAGCAGTTGAAAAACTTGACGAACTAGTTGATGAATCCGACCCAGACGTAAGAAACAACTAACAATACTAATAATAATAATTACTAACTCCTCCCTCAGATTGCACTCCCGAATTCAATCCATGCTTTCCAAACTGCGGAGAGAATCAGAGAGGCCCATCCTGATAAAGACTGGTTCCATCTTGTTGGTCTGATACACGACCTTGGTAAAGTCATTGCTCTTCATGGCGAGCCACAGTGGGCCACCGTGGGGGATACCTTCCCTGTTGGCTGCCAGTTCTCTAACAAGTGTGTATTCCCGGAGTATTTTGATAACAATCCTGATAGATCCCACCCAGTTTACAGGTAAGGACAGGATGTTTGTACAGACTAATGCACCTAATGGTCTTTGAAGTCATGCATGTTGGGATATTATTGGGATATTGTTGGTCATATGACAACTGTGTTTGTTAACACAAATTGGAATTGAATTAAAATATGTTCGTACCCACATTCCATCGATTGTTTGTTATTGATCTCACATACAACATTACCTCCTACTACCTCCTCATTAATATTCATACCTCCTCATTAATATTCATAACATGCTCCCCAAGTCCCCAGTCTCCACTCTCCACAATGTCTGTTGAGATTCATATCCACCTGCTACTGAACCATGAATAAGAGAAAGAGTACTAAATGTACATCAGATATTGTTGAATTACTTTCATTGTCAGGTACATGTACATTTTATCCTTTCCTCCTCTGCCAGGACCCAGTACGGTATGTACGAGCCTAACTGTGGCCTAGAGAAGGTCCAAATGTCTTTTGGTCATGATGAGTACATGTACCACGTCCTGGTGGGTAATGGTACCAGCCTACCAGTAGAGGGTCTGTACATGATCAGATATCACAGCTTCTATCCCTGGCACACTGGGAATGATTATGACTACCTGTGCAATGAGAAGGACAGGAGCATGTTGGAATGGATCAGAGAATTCAAGTTAGTGACATTACCTTTATATTGATCAGTTCTCTTCTTCTTGCTGATTCATTAAATGGTTGATTCAAATACATGTAGATTAGAGTTGGTAGCATTCCATCTCTTAATTGTGTTACAATACATGTACAGTACTTCTATAGTTATACACAATCAATAATAGTACTAATTTCACACTCTCTCTCTCTCTCCAAAATAGTAAATTTGATTTGTATTCAAAGGCGGACAGTATTCCTGATGTTGAATCAGTGAAGCCATACTACCAATCTCTCATTGATAAATACATACCAGGTGTATTGTCCTGGTAATAATAACAACAACAACAACAGTGTTGTTGTTGTTATTCTCTGCAGTTTCTGTTTCATTTTGGTTAATGATGATGATGCATTATCAGCATTTCATTATTATTATTATTCATTAAAATGTTCTATAGATGTCATCTCTACATTGTCTCATTTTTGTAAAAATCAGCATAATGAACTATAATTAATTATTTATATTTATTGTTTTGTTGGTGATAATTTTTCACTGCCTCGAGCTCTCATTAATCGTTCCACTATCTCCAACTTACGCATACCCAGCAGGCCCTTGTCTCCGCCTACTGCCACGCCCTCTCCTTCCTTTTTCGCTGAAGCTTTCGTCTTGAACAAATCAAGCAAAGCATTTTGTTCACTTTTTCGCAAACCCTAAAGGGTTAAATATTCAGTAGGTGTGGTCAGTGGTTGCCATGGTTACCTTCATCTCCAGTATTTTATGGAAGTTGTTGGTGTCATTGTCTCCATGCATTATGGAGAGGTAGTGAGACACAAACTCCTCAGCATGATCATGGGGGGACATTACAATCTAATGCACACGTATAAATTATTATTATTAATAGTCCATTTGTGTTACCTTGACGATAAGCTCCGCCTTCTCCATCCCAGTATTAACGAGTTTAGTATAACTGAAATATCATAAAACAATTATAATTATTAATACATGTACATGTACGTACGAAGCTGGAGCTTTACGAGTTACAGCTGCTCCAAGAGTTGGCAACTCAATTAGGACAGACTTGAGAGAATGAGTATCCAATAGCAACTGGAGGAAGGAATTTATTGATCAAAAGAGAGACGGAAATATGATAAAAGCTAAACCTCCTCTAACCTGTTCAGCGGCTATAGTGCTAATGGGCTTACACTTGTACAGGTGGGTTATAAACAGTGGGATAAAGACACTGGCAGTAGGTAGCATTAAGATATGATAGTCTCCGCTCTCTTACTTTGCAAATTTGTGACAGAAATTAATGAAATATTTTCTAACGGAGACCAAAGAGTCTCTAATTAACGGTATGGTCTGTCTCAAGTGGCCAACAACTAGCGAAACGTAAGAACTTTGATCACCAACGGCTTCAACGCTACCCCAGGACAGCTGGAAAAGGCAGTATAGGTTGATGACGTATTTCACTTACTTTAGTCATGTTGATGAAAGCGTTTAGACAAACAGACTCCAAGTCTTGTACTAAAAGTTGAACACAAGTCGAAGTCAAACTAAACAGTAAAATATAAGATATCAAAATTGTGTTAAGACTGTGTTAACATGCATTAGCATTTCACTGATATAAGGATCAATAGTGTGTTAAGATGAATCAGTAGTTACCTCCTGAAGGTCTCACATTCTGAAGTGAAATCAACTTTATCACTGAACTGCTCATCAATCTTATCCTTTAGTTTTGACTCCAACTAAAAGTGAAGACATTATACATTCATGTACATGTACATGTAACACACATGAATGTACACTGTACATGTAACACACATGAAATTACACTGTACATGTAACACACATGAAATTACATGTACATGTACATGTAATTTCTATAATTTCCCAAATTTCTGCAAAATGCATCAATTTAATCATTAAAACTTAGACAGCTGAACATGTACATGTACCAGTACCTGCATTGTAGTTTCCAGGCAGTAATCTGCAGTACAGAGTATTGTACAAACTAATGCCAAGTCATCATTTGTTAATTTTGATTCAGAGGGCGTGTCTCTTTTAATACCGGTCAGGGTCAGTCTGGCACCAGAACTGGAACTACTGACTCTAATTATAAGGACATCCTAATTAACAAGAAAAGTAACAATTTCTTTACTTCGGTAGACTTCCTTCGAGTATTTTCGTAGCGTACTCTTTCAAATATTTTTGAAATATTTCTGTGAGGCTGAGTAGAGGGTGTCCAGTAGACAGAGATGAACATTGGACCAAACACTTTTTGTAAAATATGAAAAGATCGGCAGCACTTGGGAAGGCTACCACACCTTCTCCTTTCTTAGTCGGACCAGCTGACTTCATATCAGTAACAAAACTGGCCATTAAGTCAAATAGATTCCTGTTATGATCATGTGAGGATCATGTGATAATATAACCACACCCACTTGTCTTGTGACTCAATGTACACGTTCAGATGAGGCTCGAAACATCGTGAGATCATACCAAGAAAAGGGGAGGAGTCCTGTGTGACTTTACTAACAGACTAATAAATAAATAAATAAATTAATTAATAATTACATGTCCCCACCTCTTGCCCCTCCTCCTCTTCCATTTCTTTCTTTGGTTTAACTTTCTTTGGTACAAGCTAATTAAAGTTTCAATACTAGCTGTAGTTAATGGGTGTGGTTTACCGAAGCTATGTAAGTACTACTGATGAAGCGTTGGGCCAAGAATTTTTCAAAAGCAGTCGTTTTTTGGATGGCAAAAAGGAGGAGCTTAACTTCCAGCTGGTCGGATTTTGCTTTCATAACATTTGAGAGTCCCTTTCTATAAAAATAAATAAATAATAATAATTATATAGTACAGCACATTTTGAAGCAACTTTAAAAATTCGTAAAAAAATCCAATTTTGATCGGAATCAGCTCAAACTTTCTACACAACATAAGAACATGTATATGCATCAGAAAATGTAATAAAAATGGGGAATTCTCTACTTTTCATTTTTGGCAAAATTCGGCCTAAGACCATGTACTATAGTACAGGGACTTTTGTCCGATTTTGGAGCAATTAAAAAAATTCATAAAAAATCCAATTTTGATCGGAATCAGCTCAAACTTTCTATACAACATAAGAACATGTATATGCATCAGATAATGCTCTTAATAATTATTACTAACTTTGTCATTTTACAAAACTCAATACATATTCTTTCTGGCATGTACCAATCAAGAGGAAAAATGGCGGCACATTCTTCCTCATAATTCAACAAGGACCTCTTCATCCAGCTGTACCTCCTATCAACCTAGCCATACCATATTCTATTTATAAAGACGTACATTTCAATATTACTTTATCAAGCCAGGACGGCTCAAGACTTTCATGAAACAACATGTCGTAGTCTGTCAACTGCATCTTAATAAACCACTTAATTAACTCCTCCCTAATTAATTAACACAATAAATTAATAATTAATTATTTATTACTTTGCTGTTTGATCAACAACATCCAACACAAGACAGGCATCATGAAGCTCCGCCTTAGCTCCACCCTATAATTAGAATAATTAATTATTAATGAATACTATTACACTTAACAGCTGTTCCTCTTATTGAAAACGCCTTTTCAAAATCAACTTTAATTTGAGCAGCAAGATCATGTTTCATTGATGACAACCTATAAATTAACCATTAATAACCATTAATAACTAGTGTCACATGACTGCTAACCTGTCTATCAGGTACTTTATTTGAGGTATTGTTTGATATTTCTTAAATTCCTCCACGACATCGTCAGCTCCTTTCAACTGACTGGCCACCTGGGCGTACTGTCTCATTCGCATGTTACGACTGTAAATGAAATACTCTATTTAATGCACATGTATTGCATATCTACAAGCTCTATTTAATGCCCATCTACAGGTTCTATTTAATGCCCACCCCTCACTCTATCTCCTCAAGGTTTATGACGAGCAGTCTCAGTTTCTCTAGGGTCCGAATAGAGTCCGTTAAATGCTTCTTGGCTATGTCCATCTGCTTAATGTCACCTGTGATCTTCTTCACCTATGCACATGTATTGCACATGTATTATTGTATTTAGTCATGTGATGGTCACATGACTGACCATCATTTCTGAATGCTCTGCCTTTTCCTTAATGTTTGATATTCGCCTGAAGAGTTCCTCAATTGTACTCTGAGCATCTTCTAACGACTAATGATAATAATAATAATAATAATAATAATAATAGTAATAATAATAATAATAATAATAATAAAAATCTCACTTGTCGTCCATCGTGTCCAGATTCGGCTTGTTCCCTTACAGTGGTCCGTATCTCATTATCAAGTCCATTGATTCTAGTTCTCATTCTGTTCAATGTATCGTCTACTGACGCTAGCGACTGTTAATAATTAATAAATCAATGGGTGTGGCTAGACTATCATTATAATGAAGTTAAGTACCTGCTCTGTGGGGAATAAAGTGTTAATGTATTCTATTGGATCAAAGTCAGTGGCGTCCAGAGGGTCTTTCTCACTAGAGAAAACCTACAAAAAGTAGATATACGGTAAATAAACGGTAATATAGACCTCTTGTATTGCTGCCTCCACGTCAGGAGAGTACAGGACGGACTGTAGCTCCTCTATCATATCTGTACTCCAGTCGGCGGCCATTTTGTATCTCTAATCAACGCCCACGTATCTAGTCACACCCCATTTTAAGCCACACCTACTCTGCAGGTTGAGCCCCACCCTTCTATAATCTAAAGGTGAGTTGCTGGTACTGTTGCTAGAAAGAGCAGCTTATCCTCCATCAGCCATGGGTCTCCTTTTACAAGCAATCTTCCTTGCATTAGGAGTCAGCCTGTCTTTAAGCAGACCAGCAGTGAAGGAGACCAGTTACCAACATGCTGCAGTTGCAACTGATGCTGCTCAGTGCTCAGAGATTGGTGTAGAACTGCTCAAAAAAGGAGGGAATGCAGTTGATGCAGCTGTAGGGAGTCTCTTGTGTGTTGGTGTCATCAATCTGCAGTCAACAGGGCTTGGTGGCGGCGGGTTCTTCATGTATTATGATGCAGAGTCTAGGGAGACCTCTTGTATTGACTTCAGAGAGAAAGCACCTGGGGTTATACCAGAATCAGCCATGGAGAGGTACATTGAAGATCCTACCTCAACAACAATAGGTAAGAGAGAAGCCATGCCAATGCACTACAACTTATTGGCTGCCATTACTAATACTGAGCTACAGTCATAGTAAATTAGTAAATAACTTATTAGTCTAGACTATAATTTGCCTGCAATTGTATTAGGTGGTCTAGCTATTGGTGTTCCAGGGCAAGTTAAAGGGCTCCATGAGGCCCACACTAGATTTGGTGAGCTCCCTTGGTATGATGTCGTTGAGCCTTCAATCAAGGTAGCTAGAGAAGGATTTGCTGTAACACCAACTGTAGCATTGGCTATATCAATAGTTGGTAATCAGTTGGATGAGAATTATCAAACACTGAGGTACCTATGAAATGATGAATGTGTCTGATTAACTATTTCCTCTTTCTGTTAGTGATTTACTCCACAATCCTGAGACTGGCCAGTTGTATAAAGAAGGTGAAATATTGAGACAACCACAATTAGCAGATACTCTAGAGTCAATAGCAAGATCTGGTTCAATATTCTTCTATAACAGTTCCTTCACTGAAGAAATGGTAGCAGAACTTGCCAGCGAATATGGTAGCATCCTCAGAGTAGAAGATTTCCTTAATTACAAGGCTGCAACAAGAGATCCGTTAATAAGCGAATACAAAGGAATGAAAGTTCACAGTTTTCCACCACCTGCCAGTGGCTCGGTTCTATCACTAGTGTTCAATATATTAGATGGTAAATGCAAAGCTGTGCATCCTTCAATCACATGCCATTGTCTCTGTAGGTTATGATCTAGATGAGATTGACTCCCTCTCTTATCACAGGATTGTAGAAGCATACAAGTTTGCTTACGGTCAGCGTCTTTCATTAGGAGATCCTGACTACAACGAAACTATATCTGAAGTAACAATATTAGTATTATTATTATTATCATAATATCTCAAACAGGTGGTTGATTTCATGTTAGATGTTGACACTGCAGTTGATATGAGATCAAGAATCACTGACGACACAACACACGATGTTGAATATTATTTAGAAAATCAGCCACTGCATAATCCAGAGTCACACGGTACAACACATCTATCAGTGATTGATGAGAAAGGAAATGCAGTTGGAATAACAAGTACAATTAACCTGTAGTGAGTACTACAAAAGAACTACTTTAATGCACACAATCTGTGGTTACTTTGTACTTGAGGCAGTATAAGTTGGTAAGATCTTTATGTTCTTGGCTTCCTCAGCTCAAAGTGACCACATATTGCCTGCAATGGAATTTTCATAATGTCCTTCTCTTTTAGTTTTGGTAGCCGCTCAATGTCTTCCAGGAGTGGTATTATATTCAACAATGAAATGGATGACTTCAGTGTCCCTGGTAGAAACAATAGCTTTGACTATCCTCCGTCTCCTTCAAATTACATAAAACCCAACCATCGACCACTCTCCTCCATGACTCCGACCATTGTCACTGATGAAGAGGGGTCAGTGGTTATGGTCGCTGGTGCATCAGGTGGTTCAAAAATACCAACAGCAACATCTCAGGTATAGCTAGACATGCATGCATAGGCGGTTGCAGGCCTGGGCATTAGAGGGCAATGCCCAGGTTGACTTTTTGACCAATAATTATATTCATGATTCTGGTGTGGGCATCCAGTGTAAACTGTGGTAGTTCAGCAGGCTTCTTTGGTGCTTTATGCTAAGAAACCATCTCAATGAAGTTATAGATCAGTATTGTCCATTTTCCTTGCAAAATTGTATGGAACCACACCCACTAATTATTGATGCCCAGGTCAAACCAAATTTCTGCAACCGCCCATGCATGCATGTACATTGAAAGGAATTGCTGGAGTGTAGACGTGTTATTAGCCATTAACTCACTTCCCTTCCTCTCTCTCTCTCTCTCTGTCAGGTGATACTGAATACACTCAGCTTCTCTATTCCATTGGAAGACGCTGTATCAAGGCCACGCCTACATCACCAACTGATTCCTAATACATTAGAAGTTGAGACTGATTTCTCTCAAAGTTACATTGAGGGGCTAGAGGAACGTAATCATGTGATTAGAAAGACGTCCTCTGTGGGTGTGGTCCAAGCTATTTATAAGGAAAAAGGAGGACTCATATACGCTGCATCTGATAAGAGGAAGGGAGGGGAACCAAGCGGATACTAACCAACTGTTTATAATAATGATACTCTATGTTTATATAGTGCTGTGATTTAAAAATAGTAATAATTATAATAACTATAATAGTTATAACTGTCAAGCTAAAAAGAGAGAGAATGTGTTTAAAATTTTAAAATAATTTGTATAATAACTCACTGAGTTTGGAAGAGATTCACACTATAATGTACAGGAAATCACAATCCTGGAATAAACAAACAAATAAACAAACAAACAGGTAAATAAATAATTACTTTACACGACATCAGTAAAAACTCTTGATAAGAGAACTGAGGAGGTGAAGAACAACACTGACTGAATGAGGAGGAAATGGATAAGAGGCCATTAGCAGCCATGAAGGGATTGATTCCTTACCTATGCTGCAATGAAGCTTCACGTAACTGAAGACGAACATACTCCAGTGTAATACCATCTTGCTGTTTATAAAATAAAGAATAAAAGAATATTTTGATTTAAAAAAACTAACAGCAGTGTTTATAGAGAGACCACACGAGCAGCGTATGAACTCGTAGTCCTGTGTTAATACATCTCTATGATTAATAATAATAAAATAATAATAAATAATAATAATAATAATTTAACAGCACCTCAAACAGATTGGGCATATGATGGGATCAGAATCAAAAGATACTAAAGCTGATGTAGTTGATTCTTCATATTGGGCAGCTAGTCTCTCTTGCTCTACAGAGAGAAGTCATGATGATAAAGAAGGAGGAGTTACATGTATATACCTTCTTTTAGTAATTCTTCAGTAATGTCCTCCATTATCATAAGAATAATATCAATGTCTGGTGAGTGGGTGTGGCTTTCACTATCAGGACTAGTCCATTGGCTATTGGCAGTACTCCGCTCAGGAGTATACTAACAATATACAAGAGTATACCAATAATACACAAGATTGTACTAATAATACCATTAAATTCTCTCCAATAGGATCTTCATTAAATGAAGAGCTCCTCTGCCTTTTAGCTCCACGGATCAGTAGTGGAGGAAGCTCCGCCTCTTTCCTACAATCAGCTGATCATCAGGTGGTAACAACACGAGTGGGTGTACCTAAAATTGTCCCATTCCTCCTGCATGGCCTCATAAACAGCATCAAGTACCCCAGAGCCATCAACACTCGATCCTATCCGTCTACTATCAACGACTGCTTCTCTGTTCCGTCTCAGTCTCTCTGAACACCTCTTTCAAATATTAATATTATTTAATATTATTACTATTCAATATTTCTAGAAGCTGTGAGCTAGTTTGCAGTACCTGTCTATAAGTTTCTTTCCATTCTGTTCTCTTTCCTTCGTTCTTATACAAAGCTTTCCTTGCGTTGAGCTGTTTCCTATCCTTTGAAGAAGGAGGAGTCGAGCTGGTCGCCATTTGTAATCCCGTATATCTAAGAATCCGGATTTTATACAGAGCACGTGGTTAAAGTAAACGAAGTGGTGATACGTACGTACGTCCGGGTAGGAGAATGACGTCAGCCGCGTGGTTCAAGTAAACGGAATGGGTTATTTCCGGTTATCTGTGCTTGAAGCCACACCCATAAATTCAAAATGGCGTATCAGAGTGCAATTCAATTTTGGAAAACATTTGATCTTCATTCTTTACAAGTTAAGACAATATTTATTTATTTATTTATTTATTTATTTATAAATAGAAACAGTTAGATGAGGAGGCTACGGAGGTGGCTAGGCGACAGGATGAGTCTGACCTGTCAGTTAGGAAACTAGTTGAACTGAGCAAAGAATTCAAAAAGAACTCGAATGAAGTAATATACAAATTAATGTCAGCCTATGAGATTGTCTGTTAGGAGGTGCGTAAGGCAATGTCTCCAATATTGAGAGCATTTCAAAGTGAGATTGACTCATTGACAAGACGTGCCAGCACTGCAGAAACTCACTTTCTTAATGCGTACAAGAAATTTATTGAAATACCTGGTAGGTAACCACACCCACTAATAAACCACTAATAAACCACACCTCCTTTAGATCCTAGTCCTTTACTTGAGTCGGCTGTGGGACAGCATCAGAAACTGATGAACATGCAGGACCTTGCTGTGGAGAACTCAAAGTTGCGGGAAACCCTCGACGAATATACTAAAGAATTTGCACAAGTCAAGAACCAAGGTGACAATAAATTGCAACATTTATTAATTAACTTTAATTAATTAATCAGCTACAACTATTAATAAACTGAAGAATCAAATTAAGGAGCTTGAAAATTCAATTGAAGAGAAAGCAAAAGTAATTATTTATATATATATTTATTTATTTATCTAATTTATTATTAGTCGAAAGCTAAGGAGCAGACAGCTCAATTAATGGAAACTTTTGAAGAGAAAGAAAGGTACAATGTAAATTAATTGATTAATTAATAAAAATCAATACAATGTAGAGAGTTTGCTGAAGTATTGTCAGCTGCTAATAGTTCAACGAAAGAGTCCGTTAATAAATGTACTGTGCTGCAGGCAGGTACGTTGTGAGGGGTGGGGCTTGTTGTCATGGCGATCACTTTTATAGCACTTGAGTCTACACAAGCAGAACTGTTTGAACTTAAGAATAAACTGGACGAGAATTCATCAGCAAAGTGTGTCATTATGAACCACTTATTATTATTATTATTATTATTATTGTTATTATTATTATTATTATTATTATTATCATTATTATTCAGACTGGCTGAGATGGATATACTAGTAACTGATTTGGACAGAGCCAATCAAAGGGCCCAACTAGCAGAGAAGGAATTGGAGAGACTTCAGACATTAACACAGCAAAAGGACACTCAACTTAAAGTATATCAACATTATTGATATAATCACTAATGAACTTATGATGCTGTCACAAATTTGACAAAATCCCTGTACATGGTCTCAGGCCAAATTTTGCCAAAAATGGAAAGTAGAGAATTCTCCATTTTTATTACATTTTCTGATGCATATACATGTTCTTATGTTGTGTAGAAAGTTTGAGCTGATTCCGATCAAAATTGGATTTTTTTATGAATTTTTTAAATTGCTCCAAAATCAGACAAAAGTCCCTGTACTATAGTACATGGTCTCAGGCCAAATTTTGCCAAAAATGGAAAGTAGAGAATTCTCCATTTTTATTACATTTTCTGATGCATATACATGTTCTTATGTTGTGTAGAAAGTTTGAATTGATTCTGATCGAAATTGGATTTGTTATGAATTTTTAAAGTTTAAAGTTTCCATTTTTCTAATTTCTAGTCTTCAGTGGATACTTCTGAGTTGGAGCTTGAGCTGAAGGTGAAGGACAAAGAACTGACATCAGTTCGGGAAGATGTGGAGAGACTTCAAAAAAATCTGCTGACACTGCGAGATAAATCGACCAATCAGATTGAGCTGCTTGAGAAGGAACTGAGAGATAAAGGGATACGACTTTCTGAGGCTGAGAGACTGCTGAGTCAGCAAGAAGACTATGAAGAAATCAAAAAGGAATTAAAGTGAATCAAATCATGTTTATTTATTTATTTTTTCATTTTATTTTATATATTCAGTATTATGAGAAGTGTGGAGTTTTCGCATTCGTCTCAAGAAGCCACACCTACTGTAGGTCACATGGTAATCATATGACCTGATTATATTTTATTTTCCAGAGCTCAGTCAAACCTCTTGAAGTTTTGTTGTTGGAAAAGAACAGAGGTTCAATTATTTTTATTAATTATTAATTATTAATAATAATTATTAATAGGTCTTATGAATGAGAACACTCGGCTAAAGACAGAGCTCTCAGAGTTGAGAAGTATGTTTCTAAATTTATTAACAATCCCACACTAACAGAGCTATCTTTGGTCCCATTATGTAGTTCATTTCTCCTCGTTACAAAGACAGCATAATGAGACACTCCAGTCTGTACAGGACCAGCAGCTACTTATTAACCAGCTGGAGACTGACCTTGCTCAAATACAACCATACCTTCCTCCAAGACCTGAAGCTGAGGTAAGGCACAACATGTAGCATAGAGTACATGAATATTCACTGAATGTCATCATTACTTCATGTAGGGTCAAGCCAGTTCAAGTGAGTTCATCGCTGAAGCAGTCAAAGACATTCATCCCGAGAGAAACGGTAGAGATGAAGCGGATTTTAGTAGTGGGCGGGGTTATTAATGTTTATTAATAGATGAAGGTTCTTTGCTAGCGATTGTCACTAGTCAAAGAGAGAGACTTAAGCAGCGGAACATGGAACTAGAAGCAGTGAGATAATGTCCTAATGATAACAGTGAGGTATTCTCTTCTTAAGGAGTGCCAGGAACACAAGCAATCTGCTGTTGTTCTTCAAAGAGAAGTTGACACCCTCAGGGGGGATAACGTTAAATTGTATGAGAAGGTACGGTTCCTTCAGACCTACTCAACCACGGTTAGTAGCCACACTCACCTAGCCCCTCCCAGTTAACCACACCTACAGACCAAACCCACCGGAGATGACCTAACTAGTCGTTATTCGTCTCAGTATGAAGCCAGACTGGATCCTTTTGCTGCCTTCAGTTCAAAAGTAAACAACTTTGTTTATTGTTTATAAAGTTACGAGTTGTTTACATAAAATGTACATGTTGTATTCCGTTTATTACCAATGATGGGCTTAATTAATGTATATCAATGCCATGTCTGATTTAAATTATATCTAAAGTTGGTTATTAATTATAAATTAATCATTAATTTAAAAGGTTATGTCATGTAGCCATGATCTCGTTAGCGTGTGTAGGCGTGTCACTTTTCGTTTTCCCTTTTACAGGAAAGACAAAGAAAATACATGCAACTGAGTGGACCTGATAAAGCAACTCTAATTTTAGTAAAAATAATAAATAAATAAAGAATAGCAGTAATTGTCTGTTGTAGGGAAGGTTCATACTGTCAAACAAAGTTGCAAGGATGATAACTTTCTTCTACATAATAATAATACACCTCATAATAATGCTGGTGAGAGAGAGAGCAGCTGTTAGTATTCCTATAGACAATAGCCCATTATTGTGTTGATGTATTTATTCAATTATATTCTGTTACGACTAGGTGCTGGCTAAGTTGGTAAACACAGCAAGCGACTCCACCATTGATCTTTACACTGAATGTGCCAAGAAGTAAGTAAAAAATATTGTTTAGTCTTTTAACAAATAAATGATGTGCATATCATTCACCTGTATGCGTATGTACATGTATATTTTTGTTTTATTTTCTTCAGGTTCTCTCAGCACATGTCTGTGTTTCATGATGTTCAACCAGGCGATCATCATCTACCAGTGGCAGGTGAAGGAGGTTGAAACATTAACTAAACACAAACTGTTCATCTCTCTCTCTCTCTCTCTTTTCATTTCCATTATTATTATTATTATCATCATAAAGTAATATTATTTGAATTACAAAAGAAGCCCCTCCCCTTTTATCAAACGGTATTTCGTTCTTTAACTACAAGTTTCTTCTTTGGTTGTTCGTAAGCTTTAGCTGCTTTTACTTGAATCAGCTTCTCTCTCTCGTCATCAAAAACAGCTGTAAGGTGCCCACCATAAACACACCCTGTATCAAGGCCAGTGGCAAATGGATACCTTTGCAGAAACCTAATGGCGTCATGTCCAAAATACACATGATCAGGACCAATCCAGGTTTGGGCCCAAGGTTGTGGGTGTGGTTCTTGATAGGCCCCACCCCTCTCACTTGAGAATGTGAGAGTACGAAGGTCAAAGGTCACATTCCTGAGGTGCAGGAGGTCATGATGAGATTGTTCCTCAATGGGTACCCCCGGTACTAGGCCAGCATGGATTACTAGGACTTCCCTTGATGGAAAATGAATTGAAAATGGTAGCTCAAAATACCAATCCATCTCTTCTTTACTAAGCCTACTCAACCACGAGAACTTATCACTGAGAGGCTCCGCCCCCTCAGAGTGTTTCAACCATTCAAGGAGACATATTTCATCATGGTTGCCACGGACACAATACCCGCCCACCTCTCTAACGAGACGTATAGACTCAACATTAAGAGGCCCTTTATTACAAACGTCACCAACAAACACAACGAGAACCCCAGGATCCCTTCCACCTGCTTTATCTAACAGCTGTACCAGTTCATCATAACAACCGTGTACATCACCGACGACCAGTAACCGTCTGCCCTTCAGTTCGTCCTCTGCCACTGTCCTGTGTAGTACACTGGGCACTGGTAGCCCATACGGGGTCCTGTCTATGAGGAATGGGTGTCTAGAGGAAGGAAAGAAATATTTCAATGATAATCTCAAATAAGAGAGGCATTGGGCAATCAAGGCACTCATTATTGTTAGCCACGCCCACTTGATGGTAGTAGGCTCCACCCACTTACAAAATGGCCGATGACAGCCACACCTTTTTTGTGGTATGGCCACACCTACATAAAACATTTAATTTATTCAGTGCACACACTCGTGTCGTGTCCTGTTCCTTTATTGTGGCTAAATCTTGACCAGAAAGAGAGACAGTGACTGATACTAGTAGAAGAAGAAGAAGGTCCATTTTCATAGCAGCATAATACATCAGTGATGTTAGGAGCTCAGAATAATCTTTCTCGTTCCCGTCAGCCCAGTCCTGCCTCAGTCTCCATAGCATCTGCGGGTAGTGGATCACTAGATACGGACTGGAGGACTTTCTCTCGCGATGAAGGAAGAAGAGCAGCCCTGGAGTTCATAGATAGGGCCAGGGCCTACATACAGTCCGCTAATAGCCCGAGAGTACAGGAATCAGCTCTAGTGAGAGAGTTTGCAACTTCACTGACAGAAACACTCGGGGCCAATCAGACGCAACCTTCTTCTTCTTCCTCCTCAGCTCAACTCCGCTCCCTCTCTCCCCCAACCCTCCATTCTACTGGTAGGAAGACTAACAGTGGCTCTAAACACTGGTGGAATATATTCAAGAGGAACAAAGGAGACAGAGGTTCCTCTTTAGGCAGGAGAGACTCCATCAAGAGAGGATCCCATATTGATAATGATCCTGGGATCCTATTGGACGGGATACTCCAGCAGATGAACCTAGTCAAGGACACGCCTACTTGGGAACGCTGTCGACTGCTGCTCATTGATCGTCATGGTAACCACCAGCTTGAGGTTTATTCACCTCCTAAGGTATGGAGCGTTATTGTTGGGTGTGGCTACGTTTGATTATTAATTAATTAATGCTATTATTAATGTATGGGACTTTTACATTTTATCTGTGATGAATCTTAACTCATAGTACTAATCATAGTAATTAATGGTTTACCTTGGACACTCTGTATGGCTTTTGAACCCTTAGTAACAGCTGCTTATTATTATTATTATTATATTAATGTTGATGTTGTTATTGTTATTTTAAAGTTTTGTATGTATTATATAAGCTGCTATTATATTAATAGTATCTAATTAATATTGATCCCCATGTCATTGTTTACATTATGCGTGTAGTGTAGATTATTCTGTGAGTGACATCATTTTGTTAAAGTTTGTTGTATCAGTCCTGAATCTTCTGTGTGGTACAGGATGTTTTTAAAAGACTCCCTTTATTATTGAGTAGGTTTATTTACATTGTATGGCAGGCTACAGATTATAGGGAAAGTTTGTGAGATTTCATAGTTAGGGCCCTTGTTTGTAATAGATAGTGATATCACATCTACTCTGTGTAGCTATCTCTTTATCTTTATTGGTTTTTGGTTGATCTTTGTATAAACTAATTGTGGTTTGAATATCTTGTGTTGAAGGTAGTCAAAATGTCTGAGGGTTTGTATACATGTATATGTCTTCTCTCTCTCTCTCTCTCTCTTTCTTGATGTTGTTGTGTTTGTTTATTATTGTGTTAAGGTGGTGTCATGGTATGTTACAGTGTCTCATTATTTGTTGGCGGGTGGCTTCCAATAAGGCTACAGCTGCTGGTATTGTGTACATTATCTTGTGGACTGTGTATCCTGTTCTATACGCTTCACTGCCTTCAATTGCAGCTGCATGTTTCCCAATCAGTCATCTGTATAATACAACACTTGTCTTATCACTCAGTTATCATCATGCATCATCATCATCATCATCATCATTATTATTATTATTATGAGAGAAAAGGGCAACAAAAAGAGATGAAATATATAGAAAGGAGGAGAGGGATTATTATTATTATTATTATTATTATTATTATTGTTCCATACAACCTCTCTCCTTTCCTTCCTCTCTTGCCTACGGCCAGTACATGTATACATATTCTCGTGTGTAAACACTTTAATGTTTTGTGCGTGTGCTTCTTGATAGCTGTTGGCTATTGTAATCAGTTCACTATGGTATGTTCCTATCTGTTTATTCTGTCCTGACTCTGTCTGTAATATGAGAAAGGGCTGGTGTGTAGTAGCAGCTGTAAATGGTTTGTTTGTTAATCTGGTAGTGTCAAGCTGTAAATGTAGAGTAAAGGTTATTTTTGATATTTCAATTACATGTACTCACCAACTGACTCTGTCTGGGAGAGGGAGGGAGGGAGGGTGGCTGCCTGTCTCTAATTTGATAGAGTAAGTTGATGTTTATGTTGTGTCTTCCTCTCTCTCTCCCAGTTTGTTGTCTGTGGTCAATCTTATTTATGTCATAATGTTGTCTGAATTGTCACTCACTTAGTTTGGCCTGTGTTGACACTGTAACCCACAGAATTACCTCTCTCCCTCTCCCTCCCTCTCTTCCTCTAGAACTGTGTCCCTAAGATGTCCTTGTTTTGTTTCCTGATTGAAGAGGTCCGCTGTACATCTCTCCTGGAGGTACCCGACTGTGATACTTCATTTGTCATAAAAGTAAGTGAAAGGAGGAGGAGTAGGGACATGAAATGTTAATCACAATCAGTTAAATAAACTATGACAATGCCTCCATATCATATACCTCTGTATTAATATTATATGTACATTGTGTATTTACTTATTGCTGTATGTTTTTATTAGTCGAGGAGTCATGGAGAGTATGTGTTCAAGGCGGGGAGCTATCATGATAAGAGCATATGGATCAGCACCGTACTTCAGTATACGACTGCACCAGGAGCTCCTGGCAACATGCACATGTAAGCCACTTTGATGTATCCTTATAATAACAATCATTCTCTTGTGTTAGTTTTAGACATGTTAAGTCAGTATACATGTACTTTAGGCATGATACAGTAATTGATCTTATTAATAACCATTAATAACTATCAATAACTATTAATAACCATTAATAACCACAGGTCTGCCTCAATGAATGCTCTCTCTGATACTCAGAGGATAAGTGGTCGTTCGTTCACTCGATCTCGTTCCCAAACTCCCATAACTCGTTCCACTGGTTTGAACTCAACAATAGCTCGGTCTCCGGTTCCTCCAACTGGCCCCACTTCCCGAAGGGAGGAGCCAGTCATGATAGATATAATGCTATTGGATACTGCTACTAATGGACCCGTTGCTAGGGAACAACCTGTCGTTGCTAGGGAAGACTCTGGTACGAACAGACGTCTAGTAAGAAGCATGTGTTTGGACACGCCCTCACCTCAGTTATTAGAAGGCCACACCCCCATTGACCATATCCCTCCTGACCTCCCTACTGATGATAGTACTGCTGGGGCTGGGGATCAATCAGTTACCGGACCCTCTCCCCCTCCCCCTCCCATCCCTCTCCACAGGAAATCAAGTGCCCCTCCCATTGTTGTTAATAGTATGCGTAACGAAGAGGGCGGGGCCTCACTGCCGCTCTACAGCAGTTCTGAGGCTTTAGGTTGCGTGGACTCTGAGGAAAGGCTCGAGTTTGTTAATGTGCCTCCTGTTGAAAGAGGTGGGCGGGGCCATTCTCGCCGTCGCAGTTATGACAGTAGTTACAGTCACAGTACAGACGTGGGAGGAACAGGAACCACCTCTCCTCTTGTCAGGAACAGTTATAGAATTGACGTGGGTAGCAACGAGAGGATTAGTTCCATAGCAACCAGTGGTCCCTCTAGTACATTCTCTAGTGCCGGTAACCTCCATGATGTGACGAGGGATGTTACCCACTCTCCCTCGTCCATCCTCCCTACCACCCCTGACCCTCTCATGGGACTGGAGACTGAGAGCCAAGCCTCTTCAAGCCACGCCCTCTTTATTGAAACCTCCAGTAACGTTGACGTTCATTTACCACGTCACACTGAGCATCCTTATCAGTCCTGGGCTACCACTTCAACTGACGTTGAGAACCTCCGGGTATTGTCACAGTATCCTTGGTTTCACGGGATGATATCTCGTAATAACGCTACACAGCTGGTTCAAGTGGGCGGAGTTACTGGCAAGTATCTTGTGAGACAGTCTGAGTCTAGAGAAGGAGATTTTGTACTAACTTTTAACTGCCACAACAGAGCAAAGGTACAGCTTCATGTACAATTATAGTCAGTCAACTTCAGGGGAAATTACTATTTTGCTTGTCCTAAAATTATAATTTTAGTTATGCTGGGAGTTGTCCTCTTAATAATTGCTCGTAATTATTATTAATTACACTATGATAGCTTCAGTGCTTTTATTTGTAATTGGACGCCTTCAGTGTTTACATTGACCTAGTGCCTGAAAATACAATTACAATAACACGTACATGTACATGTACATGAACAGTATCTCAATGTAATCCTATTATAAAGTAAAGGGGGACCCTCTAATGAAAGTGCATTATTGTGTGTGTACAAGTTAAAGGTTCATGTGGTATTACTTTTTGTGTTTTTCTTTTTCAGCATTTAAGACTCACTCTTGATTCATCAGGCTGCACTATACAGCACCTCTGGTTTGAGGACTCTGCTACAATGATTGAGTACTTTAAGACCCATCCAATACCTCTGGACTCAATACCAGCTAGTGAAGACATCACTTTAACGAGTTATGTCGATCGGTCGGCCTCTGACTCATTCCGTACGACCACTGTCATCAACATGGAGCGGATTAACAGGACTCCGCCCAGAAGATCTCGTTCAATCCACGTCACATCATCTCAAGGTACTGATAGGTCTAATTCTCCTCTGCGTTCCACCAGGGGGGCCTCCGGGGGGGCTGGGGGCTCTAATTGGAGACAGATATTCAACAGGAGGTCCGCTAGTTCTCAAAGTGTTCGGTCTCATGCCACAGTTCAGAGAACTCAGTCGGCTAATGCATCATCAATGCAAGAGATTAGAGGAAGGACAATAGGAGGAGGGGCCAGTAGGTGGGGCAATAGGGTACCTGAAAATAACTATGTTAGCCGGCAGTATTAATAATGAATGAATTAATTAATAGTTATTAAGTGGTTGTTGTGTCAATGTCAAGTTGTTCATATTATTTCTTCATTTTTGATCATCATTAATATTCATTAACAATATAATATCATAATTATTTTCCTCTCTCACAATATTCATTATTATTTTCATATTTAAAATCAAAATATTTTGAAAATGATCTCATGAACAGAAACAGCAACAACAAAATGAAATCACTTCCTTTTCCTTCTCTTCCTTCCTCTGGTTCCACTTGTCTCTTTATTGCTGTTCCGGTTAACACTAGTCTGTTCTCCAGTATTACTGGTCAGTCCAGTTTCAATACTGGTCAGTCCAGTTATATCATCTTTTGTTAGTGTTACGGTGACCTCTTCCTCTTCATCAGTATCTTTGTCTCTTGGTTTTGTTTTTGGCGGTTCCTCTTCCTCAGTAACAGGTGGTTCTTCTTCCATTGGGTACATTATTTCATATACATCTTCTTGGACTTCTTGCTAAAGAAACCGAGACAATTTATGTAGCCACACCCTTTTCCATTAAATCTTACAATTATATCTTTGCCATTCTTTCTATCTTCTTGTACATTAGCAGCTGCTACAAGAGAACAAGAGAGAGAGAGAGATAGTGTGTGAAAGGTGTTTAATGAAATACTTTGAATATTATCAATCTGGAGTGTAGTCTCTTTTAAGACATTTGTTAATATTGACTGGCCATCTTCATCCATACTGAAATAAACAAGCGTAACAGGTGTAAAAAATATTCCTATAATTGATTTCACCACCTTGCAAGTACAACTTGGTCATTATTAAGACTTATAGAGGTTCTCTCTACCTTATAATGCTTCTAGAGAAGTCTTTAGACAGTATCTCTATGCTCTCTTGCTGTTAGAAAGCTCTTAACTTTCTCCCTGTGTAAGCCGCCATTTTGTTTGCCGTGACCACACCGACTCACGTAAAGGAGCGTGGGCGGGTGGTTGCTAAGGCTTGTTATTTCTCCAATACAACATGTATATATAGAAGAAATGTAAGTGTGGACATACAAATATATATATATAGATAGCGCGATGGTGAATTCAATTATAGGAACGACCTGGGGGCTTCGCCCCCAGGTCGTTAATAAACAAAATAAATAATTAAAACAGTTATTATTATGTTTACTTTTTAGCATTAGTCCTGATCCCCATATATTTATTAATTGATTTATTTAATTCGTTAACTTTTGTCATAGCAATCTTCGTACACTTAACTACCTAGTAATAATACACACACATACATGTACATGTACATGTACATACAACAATTTTTTAGAAACTCAAATTTTTTTGGAAAAAAACCGCAGGCTATAGCTACAGGGATTTTTTCAAATTGGCTTCGAAATCAACCCCAATTTTTATTACACTTTCTGATGCATATACATGTACTTATGTAGTGTAGAAAGTTTGAGCTGATTCCGATCAAGATGAGAATTACCTCTTCATGTTGAAGAGCCACACCTTCTAACTGCATAGTGCATATCTCTCTATGAATATTCATTACTATGTATAAGTGCCCAGTCAGCACTTTTTCTTCCTCAATACTTGGATCAACTAGAAGGTAATTACTGTGTGTGGAGATTAATTGACCACACCCACTAATAAAAACATATTTACCCTTCTGATAAAAACCCAAAGGTAATGCATATTGGAGTGTGGTGAATATTGAGAGGAACTGGTTCCCGTTCTGATACTGGATGCTGGTACGGGAATGAATCTTAAAGCTATGAATATCATTAACTCACTATAGTAGCATGTTCACCAGAAACTGTTACATACGGCCTCCTATTGATTAATAAATCAATTAATTAATTAATGTTAATTAACCTGCAATGTTTCAAGGCACAAAACGAAGCCATTACGCAACAGTCGGTGATGTTACCACTATCATTCAATATATGAATATCAACTCTGATAGACCACACCTACTTTAATTAAACAACATATTCAATAACAAGCCACACCTACTTTCTGTCCTGCTATTATACAGAGGCTCTCAGTGTCCAGTGATCGTGACTCCTTAAAGCAGCGATCCAGTAACCTCTCAACTCTCATGGTTAGAGAAGACCTACAAGTGACATGTGATAATAATTAATAATAAACCTATTGCAAAAAAGGAGAGTACATGGACCTGCTCGTACTTTCCAATGTCATAATTAGGTGCTGCCATTGGTGAGGGAAGTACATTGAAATACAGCAAACCATCTGTCGGCCTCTGAGGGCGTGGCACTACCACCTCACACCCAACACAAGCTTGCACCCTATTAATAACCAGTAATAACTATTAATAACCAGTAATAACTATTAATAACCACTAATATAACTACTAATAATCAGTAATAATAATTAATAACCATTAATATGACTATTAATAAACTACCTTGTCTCACCAATTGTTACCAGTACGTTGCCATGGGTTACTGGAGATGGTTTGATGAACACTTGACGATAATCATACACAGAACGACCATCCAACCTCTACCATTGATACAGTAAATAAACATTATTAATACATTAAATACAGTGATAAGAGTATAGGTTGGATCTTCATCAGTTCTCTCACTTTTCTTTCTTGAATTGCTTCTAGTGTGAACTCTTTCTCACAGTTACTGATGGCACTAGCTCTACTTCTGTTCATGTTTCTGCACGTGGTGGGCGTGGCTCATAATTAATTTATTAAATTGAATATTTGAATCAATACAGTAATAAAATAAAACAATGAAAATAAAATAACTGATTTAAAAATAGTAATTAATATTTTATTGATTACACAAGACCTCTTTCACCAAACCACAGACTATAAAAAGGAGAGAGAGTTCGATATTTCAATTGTTTGTTTGAATTTGCTAACCATTCACTGTACAATGTGTTGCCATGGTTACTCATAACGATGTTCCTGACCTCAACTGGAGGGCTCAGTCCAAACCGCTGGGCCCTTTCCCATCTCTCCAACCTACTCATACCTGTAAACAAACCAACAAACAACGTAATGTATAAACAACAACAATCCATACCCAGACATGGGCCGTATTTTAGATTGAGGTCAAATTGACGTAGGATGTTCAATTCAGCTTCAACTTGTTCAACTAAAGATGAGGAGAAAGAGAATGAGCAGCTAGAGGTTCCACTATAAGGCCAATCCTTTCTACTAGTCTAGCAAGAGGCCAGGCCGGGCTACCTTAATAATACCTGTTTTTGTCTGATCAGTAGTAATTGGTCTATGGAAGGACGGGGCCTCTTTCTTGATGACTGGTCGAGGACGAGTTGCTGTGAAGTTCAGTTTAGTTTGTTTACCAACAGACGCCATGTTTGTGACAATTACCACGCCCACTTTTAGCAGCAAGGGCAAGGCTGCAATATAGTTGCAATAATATTAAACAATAAACAAAATGTAATGACAAAAAGGCTCAGGAGTGAGTAGTCTTTAGTGATTCTGATCTGATAAGGACATTCTCTCCCACGTGTAGTCAATAAATGTGGACAACTATAATAAGAACAAAGCTATTAAATAACCTTCGGAAAAATACTCAAAAATTAGCACTAAATTCTGACCTGTTGTAGTCGTGATAGTCTATCAAAATGTCTCTCTAAATAAATAAATAAATAAATGAATAAATAAATTAATGACTTTATTACCAGTATACGGTATTAATCCAGTCAATGTTTCCGATATATTTGATATTTTCGATAAATCATCAGGATCCTTAATCTTTAATAATACATGTAATACTATGAATAATAAATTAGTATCAAATAATTAATAAATTTATTAATTACCTGATTGTGCTACTCTACAATATTTTGAATTCGTGTTCCATTTCTTAACATAACCAAGTAAACAACCTAAAGGATTTGTACACAACATAAGAACATGTATATGTATCAGAAAATGTAATAAAAATGGAGAATTCTCTACTTTCCATTTTTGGCAAAATTTGGCCCGAGACCATGTACTATAGTACAGGGACTTTTGTCCGATTTTGGAGCAATTTTAAAAATTCGTAAAAAATTTAATTTTGATCGGAATTAGTTCAAACTTTCTACATAACATAAGAACATGTATATGTATCAGAAAATGTAATAAAAATGGAGAATTCTCTACTTTCCATTTTTGGCAAAATTTGGCCCGAGACCATGTACTATAGTACAGGGACTTTTGTCCGATTTTGGAGCAATTTTAAAAATTCGTAAAAAATTTAATTTTGATCGGAATTAGTTCAAACTTTCTACACAACATCAGAACATGTATATGCATCAGAAAACGTAATAAAAATGGAGAATTCTCTACTTTCCATTTTTGGCAAAATTTGGCCCGAGACCATGTACTATAGTACAGGGACTTTTGTCCGATTTTGGAGCAATTTTAAAAATTCGTAAAAAATTTAATTTTGATCGGAATTAGTTCAAACTTTCTACACAACATAAGAACATGTATATGCATCAGAAAACGTAATAAAAATGGAGAATTCTCTACTTTCCATTTTTGGCAAAATTTGGCCCGAGACCATGTACTATAGTACAGGGACTTTTGTCCGATTTTGGAGCAATTAAAAAAATTCGTAAAAAATCCAACTTTGATCGGAATTAGTTCAAACTTTCTACACAACATCAGAACATGTATATGCATCAGAAAACGTAATAAAAATGGAGAATTCTCTACTTTCCATTTTTGGCAAAATTTGGCCCGAGACCATGTACTATAGTACAGGGACTTTTGTCCGATTTTGGAGCAATTTTAAAAATTCGTAAAAAATTTAATTTTGATCGGAATTAGTTCAAACTTTCTACACAACATCAGAACATGTATATGCATCAGAAAACGTAATAAAAATGGAGAATTCTCTACTCTCCATTTTTGGCAAAATTTGGCCCGAGACCATGTACTATAGTACAGGGACTATAACACAATGCCAAATCCTGTGGAACTATTAGTATTATTAATTATGGCAACTATTATTATTAATTACTAAGTTGTTCTTCATTTAATGATCTTATTGTTGCATGAAACGGCTCAGAATGAATGCCACTGGAACTTAGTATATCTGCAGAGAGAAGACATAAGGTAAGTCCTTGGTTCCCTGTTACCTGTTAGTGCCTTAAGGACTCGGTTCGGTTGGTCTAGAGTGATGGCCACACCCACTGCTCTCTCGTAATCCTTATCTTGTAATAAATTCAACAACTGCTGTTCCCTGAGTGAATCATTAAAATAGTAATAATAATTATTATTATTACTTGAGTATAAAATCTGATTGTTTCTCTTTCTCTTGGGTTCTCTTCTCATTTGTCACGTCCTACAGGTCACATGACATCAGCTCTCAGACACATGACCACTGTACCTTCCATTCACACACTGTGGTGTCACTGCTTCCAGTGAAGAGGCTCCGCCCATCATTGGGTGTGGCTAAGGACCACACCTTATCTTCATGAGCGTCTAAAGTAGTCAGACACTCATTCGTCTTAACGCTCCAAATTTTCAATAAACCATCATTAGCTCTGAATAATAACAACAACAACAATAATAACAACAATACTAACTACTTACACTGATGCTACTGCTTGTCCTTTATTAATGAAGATTGCTTTTAGAATTGAGTTGGAATGTCCTTCAAAGGTTTTCAAGGTACTGAAATCACTAACTGACCAAAGTCTTAACGTATTATCACTGGAACTTGTCAATACACACTGGATGAATAAACAAAATAAATAAACAAACAAACAAACAAATAAACAATGATTACTTGGTCAACAGGAGAGAACTGTACTGACCACACCCCCCTCCTGTGTCCTTTTAATGTTCCCATCAGTTTACCATCAGCTACTGACCATATCTATTGTATTATTAATTGATGGGTGGAGCTTCAGTGTATAGCTACATGTAGCTCTACCTTAGCAGTTTTATCGTGGGATCCAGTTACAATAAGTTTGTTATTTGGTGAAACATCAATTGAATTAATATCCTAATAATATACAAACACCCAATCAGTATACTACAGGCCCTCCCCCTCCTTTACTTTATTGTGAGCAGCTTCAGTGAACATGGCGGACATACTTCCCTAAATAACAATAATAATAATAATAATAATAATAATAATAATAATAATAATAATAATAAGACAATGGTAGGTAGGTAAACCTCATTAGTCTTCTTTGACAAGAGCAGCTGTTTGACGTTCCATAATTTAATAGTTTTATCTAAACTACCACTAACAAGGAAGGAGTTGTCCTGTCTGGAAAATAATTGAAATAATATTAATAATGCAAACATACTTGGCCCAGGCTATTGCTGTAACACTCATAGTGTGGCCCCGCCCAGTAGCCACACCCTCATACTGACCACTTGAAGGGTTTCTCCTCCAAACTCGAACAGTTTTATCCTTGAAACATTAGACAGTACAGTAGCTGGTGCTTATCAATAATCTCACACCTTAGAACCAGTAGCTATCATCTCATTGGTCACATTAACATCAACACACAGTATGACATCAGCATGCCCTCTCACTAGCTGACACTGTGACCACGCCCCCCTCTCGTACACCTTGAGGTTCTCACTATTGGTTGCTATAGCAACCTCATCGTACCCATCCCCAGAAATACACTTGATGTCTAGTACCTCATCAAGATTACCCACAAACTAATGAAATAATAATTATTAATTATAATTATTGAAAATAACTTACATATTTAACAGACTTGTCTTTTAACGAGTATAATAAGAGGGTGTGGTCACTGGCCACAGCTACCAGTGACTGTAGGGCGTGGCAGTACAATAGATCACTAAAGACGTGTCCAGTTGATTCCGGTAATGAATACAATGAACCAAGACAGCAACCATTCTCAATATCCCATAACTTCAATACTCCTTTGGAGGCATAGTCAAAAGAGGTGTGGTCAGTGACAAAATATAAATACCTTTCTCTCCTGCAGTTGCCACGGTAACAGAGCCCCTCCCACTCACCTCCTCTGGTATGAGTTGCAATCCTTCAACGGCCTATGACATACTCTAATTAAAGCACACCTGATATTACGCAATACCTCATAAACTGGTAATACTTTAAGGAGCTCCGCCTTCTCATCATTTAATAACCAGTAGTTAATAACCTGGTCACGCCCACCACTAATGAAATAGTCTCCGCCCTCTTTAGACAAGAAGAGCAGAGTGGTGACTGGACTTACATGAGAACCAGACAATATCTGAATACACCTGCAGTTGATATTAATAATAATAAAATGAACCAGTTAATTACTAACTTGCTGTCTTGAAGGCTCCATAGTCTAATGTTGTTATCAATCGATGAACTGAACAGGAGGAGCTTCGATGGATGGAATCTGACAATAGAGACCACACCTACTCCAGGCCTGAAGTGGTGAGTGCAGTACTGACGGCTCATATCCCATACTTTAATCGTTGAGTCAGCAGAACCTGAAACAGACACACAGGAACCTGTCGTTACTATAATTAGTAACACATACCAGTAGCAAGGAGAGAGGAGGAGGAGTCTATATCCATGGCAACCACTGGACCTAAATGTCCCTATTTAAAGTCAATCAATTGATGAATTAATCATTAAAGTATATTTACTTTCCATTGCCTGGTACAAGTACTGGTTATTAAGTTATATTGCTTAATTAATAAACTCCTCCAGGCCACACCCAGTGTAGTCTCATCTGGACTGACGGCCAGTGTAATGGGAGTGTCCTCTTCCTAATTAACTAATAATTATTATTAATTACTTGTCATACTTCATCAAATGACTGTATTGTTGCTAAAGTGCTCAGATCAACTAATTTGATTGAGTTATGGCACATGCTAATCACATGGGACCCATTTGAAAGAGTCTAAAAAGGCAAACAACAGTTAATAATCAATTTAATGAATTATTATTTACTTTGACAGATCCTCCAGTGTAAAATGGATTAAGTCTATGCTGTAGCTCGTAACTATAAATAAAATAAATAAATATAAATATAAATAAAATAGTTACTACCAAATTGCCATATCGAAGCACGTGGCACTAGCCCCACCCTCAAACTACTCATGAATTATTCATAACTTTGTCAAGAGCTCATTAATATTCATTATGATGGTCACGTGACTATTGCCAATCACTTTAAAGGTTGCCTAGCAACCAAATGACTTCAGGCGGGATCATAAGAAGAAGAAGAAAAAGCATGAGGCAGCCATTCTGTCTCTCTCCTCAGGTTTTATTTTCTTCTATCCAGTTACCCTCTCTCTCTCTTTCTCTCTCTTTCTTTCTCTCAGTAGGGTTGCTGAAGTCTCTAGTACTAACTGTTTGAGAGACAGACAGACTCAGAGGTTACTTACTGTGTCCTGTATGTACAAGCTTGTAAGATTCTTTATGTAGGGAGGGGCCATGACTTGTTACTGTCTGGAGTACAGGATAGTTAATGAGATAAGTTAATACACACACAGTGCTCCTGTATATGAGTGTGTGATGAATAATGGAGGGAATAGTTTATCTAAGTGTCAGTTGGTAAAGACAATGAGCAAAGCAAGAGTGAGAAATACATGTAATGGGGAAAAATGAGTGGCTTTGCTCTTTGCCTTTCCACTGGCATTTTGGTAACATTCTCACTTTATTCTTTCACCCATTCCGCATGTTATTTATTATTATTATTATTATTATTATTATTATGGGGTTATTCTTTTACTTTTATATAGTATTTCATTGTTAATATATGACGATTGAATTTATATCTTTTGTATTTTTCAGGTTGATGTACATTACTCATCAAAGACAGTTCCCTCTATTTGTTAATGATATCCGCACACTATCATGTACATGTACATCCTTATCTATAACATGTATTCTATTTTTCTTTCCTTAAGATTGCTACATAGACTCAAGAAAGCAAGTCTTCTTCCACATCAAATCCAACTGTCTTCAGTGTATGGTAACAATGTATCTATTGCATGCTAGTACCTTGATTACAGTGCTAATAGTAAAGGGCTCATTGTATACTGTTATCCACCCCAGTACATGTAATAAAGCACTGCCCCATTGATCTTTACTCATTCTATTGTTTAAACATTTTTCTTTTTTTATTTCAATAGGGATCAAGTTTAAAGTTGGTTGAGTGTGAGGTAGAATGAGAGTTAATAATGTATAATTACGCATGTTTATAATGTATTTTATGCATGTACAATATAATCCACACATGTCCTTCCATCCCCACCCCCCAACCTCTAGTAGGCCTCTGACTGTTCTGGACTGGACTCGGGATCAAGTTTAAAGTTGGTTGAGTGTGAGGTAGAGTGAGAGTTAATAATGTATAATTACGCATGTTTATAATGTATTTTATGCATGTACAATATAATCCACACATGTCCTTCCATCCCCACCCCCCAACCTCTAGTAGGCCTCTGACTGTTCTGGACTGGACTCGGGATCAAGTTTAAAGTTGGTTGAGTGTGAGGTAGAGTGAGAGTTAATAATGTATAATTACGCATGTTTATAATGTATTTTATGCATGTACAATATAATCCACACATGTTCTTCCACCCCCCCCACCACCCCCTCTAGTAGGTCTGACTGTTCTGGACTGGACCTGGACCCTGGTAAGTATTGATTGCATGTTCTCCGTTATTACATGTAATGGGGTGGATAACAGTATACAATGAGCCTATGGTTGAAATCTAATCTGAATTTTAATTTTTTTTGAAATAAGAAACTTGAATAAGTAGGTGGGGCAGTGGAGCTATAACCACACCCACTAAACAGGCGTGGCTTTTACAATTCGGAGTCAGTATACTCTCTTATGTGGCCCGTATACTAAGAATAGAGAAGTCGGACACGCCCCTTATACTAGGGCGTGGCTGGTGCTGAAAATGGGCTCCAATTTTATGCTGGGAGATGGTTCCTTTGGTGCATTTACATTCTACGCTCGTGAGCATCAGGCGGAGGAATGCAACAGTCACGGCCTTCCCCTCACTCCAAACACCATTCTCATGACCGGCCGGTTCGAAGGAATGAGGAACATACAGCACAATAACCTCTGTGCTTATTTGGACCTGCTCAAATGTAATGGAGGTCAGCCTTTGTCCCTGTTCTCATTAATTTATTTTCTCTCTGCCGTCACAGAGAGAATGGTTTGTGTTTCTGAGTATTACAAAGACTCGCTGGAGACCAGAATGAAGCAAAAGTACTCATTCACTCAGTAAGTGGAATTATTAGATGGTTTTTGAGTAATGGGTTCACGATCAATCATTATTAATAGTTTGGGTGCAGCTCAGTTAGCAGCTGAGCTAACTGACGCTCTTTCTTATCTTCATGAGAGAAACATGGCTGCCTCTTTCCTCTGTACAGAGTCCGTCTTGTTCAATAAAAATGTATTTTTAAATTTGTCTCATCAAGTAATATTGCTCCTTCCTAGGGTAACGTTAAATTGTTTAATTATGGATTCTGTCACATTACTGATTATGGCAATTTTGTGGATTTTGCTCTCGAGTGAGTTAATAACTAGCCACACCTCTTTTAATAACCCCAGGTCTCCTCGGTACATATCGCCCGAGCTCCTTCTCTCTCAGAGCAAAGACCTTCACATTGCCATGGCAACAAAGTCTAATATCTGGTCACTGGGTATCATTCTGCTTGAGGTGTTCATGGTGAGTCAGTCGATGATGTCATTATGATGTAACTTGGTTCTAATTAAAGGAATGCCACTTGTATCCTGATCTATTTTTAAAAAATGGACTGGCCACTTTATTTACTTGTCTCCTCCGATTTGTACGAAACAGTCAAAGTATGTGTAGATTCTTTTGGGTGTGGTCATGTTATAATTAGGGGGTGGGGCTACACCTCTGGATGGCCTCCTGGAAACTCACGGATTAGCTGAGAAACCAATGGACACTAATTTAAAATCATTTCTTGAGCTCTGCCTTGTACCGCTGCCATCAAAAAGGTATTTATAGTAACAGTAGAGTGATGATGTATTCATGTTACTATTTATAGATCATCCGCCCATTCCCTTTTGTCACACGTGTACCTCAAGGTAGCTAAGAATAAGAAAGACAGCGACAATCTACCAAAAGTATATTATAACTAATTAATAATAGTTGAAGTGAAGCTCTTACTGTTACTCATTATTGCTACCAGCTGGTTAGTATACGGAATCCGTTTGATGGTGAGAGGGTCACGGAAAAGATTGAAGTACCTTCTCCATACTCTAGTAGCAGCATGAGCACTGGTGAGGCTAACGTCATTTTAAAAGAGGATCATCTCTCCAGCTGCAGTTTACAAGTAAATATTAATTAATAATAATATTATATTCTTTGCTTAGGAGGTATATTTTTTATGGTCTTTGGCTGGAGGAGATTTGAATAACGAACTAAGTAAAGCCTCACTAGTTACTAATAGACCACCTGTACTGAGTTTACCATGGTAACTGATTGTTACTAATGATTATTATTAGTTATTAATGATAGTGTGGTGGCACAGGACATCAAAGAGTTTGGAGTAGAAGAAGATTCAATTCATTTGTATGATGACACAGTGGTTACTCTACCGATGGAACAATTGAGAAAAGTAATAATAATAATAATTATAATTATTGTTATTATAATGATCCTAATTATTATCAGAGACTCCAGTCCAAAGGTATTGAGGACTATTACCCAATAATGCCAGACCCTGAAGTAGTGAAGAAGTATGTACATACACTTATTAACTGGTTATTAATTATTAATTACATGTTAGTGATCGCAGGTCAGTTGTCAATGATTCAGAGCAGCTGCTGCAGCTAAGCAAACTACCTCTTCAAATTAAAGAAAAAGACATCGACTATCAAGTAATTACTTTATTATTATTTTATTGTTGTTGTTGTTTGTTTAGTTTCATCGTCTCATATTATATCGTCGTTTACTAGAGGCGTATCCTTATACAAAAGAATTAATAATTACTGAAGCTATTGTTGATGTGTGTCCGCTCAATCGGGGACCAATATGGGCAGCACTGCTTGATGTACATGTAAGCCACACCTACCAATTAACACTAGCCACGCCCAATAATTATAGGGTGATATTGTCTCAAGATATGATGAAATAGATAAGGAATCAGCCACACCCACTGACCGACAGATAGCAGTAGATATTCCTCGTTGCCACCAGTACCACCTGCTCCTTGCCTCCACTACTGGTCAGTTCAAATTCAATAGATTATTAAAGGCATGGGTCAGGGACCATCCTCACTTAGTCTACTGGCAAGGTAACTTTATGACCTCATGTGATATCATATGATGTCATTGGTAGGTCTTGATTCTCTCTGTGCTCCTTTCCTTTCTTTAAATTTCAATGACGAAGGTAAGCGAGCCTCATCCTGTAGGTGTGGTTTCTATTGATTATTAGCGTTGGCCTATGCCTCATTCTGTTCATTCATTGATAAATATTTAACCAACTTCTTCCTCAAGGACAACTCACCAGTAATGCAAGGTACGTATCATGTGACTATCATGTGACCTCTTCTTTAGAATATCTAGCAATATTCTTACAGCTCATTGCTTATCATGATCCAGTAGTGTTTAACAGATTGGATACCATTGGCTTTTTCCCAGACGTACGTTAGCCATTATTAATATTAATAATGATTATTAGTCCTGTACACTATGCAGCTGTATGCCATCCCCTGGTTCCTCACTATGTTCACTCGTAAGTTATGACATCACATGATGTCACGTTACATCACACGATGTCATTTACTTGTAGATGTTTTTCCGCTGGATAAAGTCTATCATTTATGGGATACACTGTTGCTAGGCAACCCGTCTTTTCCTCTATTTGTGGGTGTGAGTATATTAGTCCAGTTGCGTAATGAGTTGCTAAGTTACGACTTTAACGAGTGCATTATGATGTTCTCTGACCTGCCAGGTCAGCATTTTATTAATTAATTTTAATTTTTTAATTAATTCTATTTTGTTAGATATTAATATTCATCAATGTGTTACGGAGGCGGGCAGGTTATACCACATTACTCCGCCCAGTTTATATTTAAGAACACAAGGGAAACCACAGGAACCCTTGGATAATTTTCATGGCCCCCCTGAAGCAGTAAGCAATGAAATATTGATTCCGATTGAAATTAAGAATTCTCCATTTTATTGCATTTTTATATTTTATTTTAATTTCTTTATATCTCTAGTGTAAAGTCCCACTCTCCATTGAGTCTTTGAGGTTAGAGTGTTCTCCTCAGCTATCGGCTCATGATCTCATCTCTCTTTGTAAACTGGAGAGTCGAGCTATCGGATATGAACGGGTTTCTAAGACTCCGCCCAACAGCAAAGACCCCAACGACCCGTTGCTATGGAGAGACTTGGGTACTAAAGGGAGAAACGGAGAAGTAATAGTTATTGACATCAGAACACAAGAAGAGTATCCTTCATACATCATATTACATCATATTGCATCATATTACATGTAATGATGTCATTAGTTATTATTCTTAATTGGCTCCGCCCAGGTTTGAGTCAGGTCACATGATGTCCTCGTACAACCTTCCTCATTACGAAGGGACTTTCCTTCCAAATGGTGACCTGACAGGGTCTCCAGAGACAGCTTGTCTTCGTGAAAGAGAGTGGGATTTCATAGTAATACTGGCAGGGAAAGGAGACCAGGCAGCAACAGTATGTCACTATTAGTAGCAGCTGCTTCAACTCTCTCTCTCTTTTAGTTTGCAAGGCAGCTGGTTCGTCTTAATTTCCACCATGTTTGTACGTTAAATGGAGGAGCTGGTGTTCTTCGCTCGCTGGGACTTCTCTCCTCAGTTTTAGAATGATAGTAAACCACACCCACTCTTAATTAAAGGAGGTGTGGTTCTAATTTATAGCTGTGCTATACAGTATTTATACAAGAGGCTAACATTGTATTATTTTTATAGTATTTTTGCTTTCACCAAAAGCGCCCACGTTATTGCACGTGTTTATAGTATACGGACGTAATATCCAAGATTAATTTGCAGCTCCAGCCCCGCCCATGCAGCAACCCAATGCAGCTAGCTTTGTTAGCAATGGAGAAGGTTTTAGCCCTTGCTACTTTGTTCTTCCTTCTTGGAGTCCTCAGCTCAAGTGGAGACATTATTTGTCCAGATAAGGTCACAGAGTGTATTTCTGGTAACACCTGCTGCCCCTCAGACAGCAGCAAGACCAGCTACTTGTGCTGTCCCCTCTCCTCGGCAGTTTGCTGCTCAGACTACTTACACTGCTGCCCTCAGGGATACAAGTGTGGCAGTGAGGGATACTGTTCCAATTACCCACCACCTCCTCTTCATAATAATGAGACCAAGACTGTCTTAAGAGACTGAAACAATGGCATTATGCTTGGTAATGGCTCCTTTCTTCTTAATGTTGCTACGCTTTGCTGCAAATGTCACAAACTATTATCATTGTATATCTTTATTGACATTTTGTTGATTTTTACAAGATTATAAAATGAATGATAATTAATGTACTTGTAACCGACGGTAACACTGCAGGCTACATAGCGGCTGGTTTGTTTTTGAATCGGAATATCTCTTAGGGTTACTGGAACACACAGAGCACAGTGGACGAGCAGGAGGGGGCAATGGAGAGGACACTGGACGATGGATAGGAAACTGGAGACCGGGAGTGACCGATAGACTAGTACCTTTAGTCACATGATCATAATAACGAATATGAGGACCGAGGACCTGAGGGGCTTGTTTCTATAAATGAAGATCATTAGTAGCAGCTGCTGTGGACTATATCTCTCACTTTATCATCATCTTTCTTCTTCGTTGACTGCTTTTGTAACAATTTCTGTACAGTATCAGCCTAAACAACCAGTAATAATAATAACAACAGCACCATTATGATATCATGATCATCATTACCTTGTGTTTTTCTCTACGTTTAATTGCCTGGAGTCGCCTCTTCTTATTTCTTTCCGTTTTCTTCAATAGCATTTCTTCGGACTCAATTTCATCAGATTTCATTTCTAATTCATTAATATTAATAACTCCATCCATTAATAACTAGCCATGCCTACTCATTAACGGTAGCTCCAAAAGTTCTTCTTCTTTCGATCCAAGCATTGATCTCTAATTATAAGGACGTTATCGTACAGTCATTATATCTGTACCTGTCTTGCTGTCATTGCATTAGGGTCCTTAGCTTGTGGGAGATACCCTCGCTCATTTACCATACCTGTTTCCAAGGCAACAAGCCACGCCTCCTCCTCGTCTTCCTCAATTTCTTCTTCTCCACTGAACTGGAAACTAATGTCCCTCCCATCACCATCCCCAGGAGATATATCATCACTACCTATTGATACATGTACACGAGATCATGTGACTATCATGTGACTATCATGTGTACGTACCTCCCACCCACTCATCTCCATAGTTACTAATGGACGGGCCCGTCCCTATGGAAACCCTGTCCTCAGTGGTAGTGAGGAGCTCGTTTGATCCTAGTTTAATCTTAAGAGTCAATGGCCTGTGACTTGAAGTAGCTGACAGAGGAAGAGCTTGTTGGGACTCGTCATCAGTAATGGAGACTGAAGCCTCTTCATCTTCTACTATGGCTTGTTTCTCAACGTGTCTCTTCTTTTTAACTTTCTTCACTCTCTTTTTCTTTAGAGAGGAGGGCTCTGCTAATCAGAAAATGAAGTCGTGATTGTAAAATGGGGACACTAACCTTCTTCTTGAGCTGGTTCTTGCTCTCTCTTCCTCTTTCGTCCCATTAGCACTACCTTTATCTCCTCCTCCTCTTCATGGGGTGTGAGGTTACCTTGGTGACTGATATACATCAGGTAAGTATGCTCGCACTGTTGTTCAATGGTGAGTCTTCTCCTCTTGGAACAAACAGTAGGGGAAGGGTAGGCTCCGCAGCGACCTCTCAAAATGGAAGAGGGAAGAGTAAGAAGATGAGATGCTGCTGCTGTTTGGACGTTTCTTTCTCCTTTGAGGCTTCACCACTTGAGCCATGGCCATCAAGACCAGTACCAAAAGCTCTAGGCCACCATTTTGTAACTAACATTGCAAATGAGGTCTGCCCTTCACTAAAAGTAAGGCATTACAAGCATTATACTGAAGCTGCTTTTATGATAAAATTTAAATTTCACACTTTTACAGAGCAGATCTAGCTCCGATCCAAGCAACTCAAATGCTAACATGAACAGTAAACACACAAACTCTCGCCCTACTCCTCCTCCTCCTCCCCCTACTGCAGTCCATCCTAAAGTCCAGGAGAGGAAGTTCCTCTTCAAACGACCCCATCACCAGGCCTACGGCTCACGGTCAGCCGCCCCATTGTACCAGTTCACTCATTTCTTTCAGCTTTATGACCACATTGATGACTACAGGAAGTATTGCTGTAGCATCTCTACAGTCCAGTCTTCTTCTTATAATCAGTCATCAACTGGTGCTGTCAGTAATGGAGGATTGACTGTCAAGAAAGCCGTTCCAACTTGCACACCATCAGTAATGCAAATGACAGCTCCTAAGGAGAGGTATGTCCATGTCCAGTGTCTTTATGATTGCACTTCCATTCATTTGTAGACCTCCCGAGCGGCAAGCAGCAGATATTAACTACATAATATTTGAGTGTCCAACAAGACATGACACTTCACTCCTTTACAGACCCCTTCTCTTTGCAAGGAACTCAGGACAACCTTCTAACGCCTCTTCAAGACTACTAGCAGAATATTGGTCATCAGCAGCTTCCACTGTTGACTCTGTGATGCACATTAAAGGGAGCACTCACTCAGGTGAAATCATTATCCTTAATACATGTACACTGAACTGTGTAAACAGTTTGAGCAGATTATGATTGAAATTTTTTGAATTATTAATAATGGTTTTAAAATCACCCTAAATTTTCATCACATTTTCTGATGTCTTCTACATGTACTTAGACACTTGTTGTACATTGGAGCTCATTATTTCTATTATTGTTAGTTAATGGCAGTTCATGTAAGAATGGGCTAGGAACAGAGAAACACGAAGAGCAAAAGGAAGACCCACTTTTATTGCTCCAGCAACAGAACAACAAGCAGTCAGGAGCATTCCTTCATCACATAGAGAGGAAAATGAAAGAGAAAGCTATGATTGCTAAGGAAGACAAAAGTGTTGGAGGAGGAGGAGGAGGAGGAGGAGGGAGGGCATTGCTGGAGCTACAGGTGGAACCAATGACACTCAACGAAGCAAAGTACATGAGCAAGAATTAAATGTAATTATTTTTATTATTAATTTTTTGTTTTTTAAAGATGCAATTGTCACAATGTTGAATCAAGGAATCGTATTTCATCATTCTCTTCTTCCAACAGCAATCATCAATCACCTAATATTAGATCAAAATCACCTACTGAAACTGTATCGTGTCAAATTAACGATGAATCAAAGATCCACTTTGATATTAACTCCTCGAAAGCTAATCTTGAACAATCAAAGACTGATATTGATGCAAAATCAAACAGAGATCAAGGAATCAGTGATAAAGAAATCAATAATCAAGGAATCAGTGATCAAGGGATAACACGAGTTGATTATCCGATATTTGTTGCAGAGGAAGCTTCTAGTGTTACCTCAACTAGCAGTGCTCCTTCTGAAGGAGCTTCCTCTTCTTCGTCTTTAAGGAGACCAATCCACAGCAATGTCTATAGCAACCCCTTCGAATACTCAACCAACAGAGAAGAAGACTCCATTATAACTCACAAAGCCAGTGGAAGACTCCTGGCAGGTCGGATCAGAGCAATATCTGATTCTGGAGTAACAGCAGGAGATGAGAGCATCAGCAACAGCTTACAGAGTAAGTCTTTGTTCAAGAACAACTCATCCAAGGAAGGATTAGTGAGAAAGAGCTCTGATGACCAAGCTAGCTATGTTCCTCCAACCAATAGTCTTCCTAACTTTCTAAATTTGACACTGTCCCAGCATAATAGCATCATACCACCAAACACTCCGAGTCATTCGAACAGAGATCTCCTGTATGTTGGTGTAAACCCAAGACCGCTCTCTCATGAGGTCATTCCACAAAGCATCAGTTCAAGAGTCAAGCACAGGCTCACATTATGTGGAACCAGTTCTCCTTCTCCTCCTCCTACTGTCAGTCATCATGATCCTTTACTTAAGAAGAATTCAAAAGGAAGGCATTACAGACATTGCTTCAAGAAGTCTCTTAGTCGACGTATTTCATCCACCAATCGCTGGATGGTAGTAGATCACACTTCAGTGTCTGGTAAAGGTAGCAAAACACTGCCAACGCTTGAAGACATCGTGAATGCTGAATGATATGAGCACCAAGTACCTCTTGACACATTTTTGCAATTACATGTATGTTCTCTCTTTTTTTGATTCAACTTTTTCATCTTTTTTGTAAAAAATAGACAAGACATGCGTAATAGTACAGTTTTAGGAACAACAATATTTAAAACAAATAAATGTAAAGTACAAGATTACTCTAAAGTGCTGTTAACAATACTGCTCCACTTCTCACTCAGTGAACTGTGGAGTCTCTGTGGTAGCCACATTGCCAAGTGTGACAGTAGATCTATCAAAAGAAAGCTATGAATAACGTTATTATTCTGAAATAATTATTGTTGCAAATTTCGTGTTTCTAGTCCAGTTGCAGAAATCAAATCACAAAATCTGAATCTTCATTGCCACGTGCTGTAGCTTGGAATAATTTTTACAAATCTTGTTGTACTTACATTTAGGATCAGTCTTCCATATATTCATTAATTCTTGTCTACTTGATACTTCATTTTCAACGAGAGACGAGAGAAGAACTTGAGTCCTTTTGTGGAGTTTGGCCCAACTCTTGACCATCGTAATGGGAGGAGTCAGCAATGAATCCGTGAACTGAGAAAAACCAGGAGCAACCTATACAATAATAATAATAATAATAATAATAATAATAATAATAATAATAATAATAATAATAATAATAATAATAATAATAACAATAATAATAATAATATTAATAATAATAATAATTATTATTATTAAATGGAGAGTTCGGAATGAGCTCAAACTTTATATGCCACACAAGAGTTGCGTATAAAGCTCCTTAAGTTGAATGAGGTCTTACTTCTCCTTTGAGTAGAAAAACTGCAAACCATTTGTATCTTTCCAAAGAATCCGTGGGGTAAGGAAAGGACTGAACACCAAGCTGCCAAGAACCTTTTAAACATAAAATCAAGATAGCAATAATAATAATGATAATAATAATAATAATTAATAATACCAAATGAATATTTCATGTGACAATAGACCCTCCCACTTGAGGTGTTAAAAGTAGGCAGAGGATCTTCAAGAGGATCAGAGAACACGCACCTAGCCGGCAGTAACCATGGCAACCACTCGGCCTCAATAACACTGACATCTATTGCAATACATTAATTAACTGAGTGGGTGTGACTTATAATTAATTACTTCTCATATACAAACGAGTGGTTTCATGTAGTTCTTGAAATACAACAAACTGGGGAAGAGGAGAAGAGAGACAGAGAGAGGAGGACGAGGGTAAGTAGACCGGACTATCAGTCAGCTGACACTAAAGGATAAGAAATAAGAAATAAAGCTTTGGTGGAATATACTTCGTATCCATAATGATATTTCTTCTTTTCTTCTACATTCATTCGACTGGTATCAATCTTCCTATATCACATGATAATCACATGTGACACTGTGTGTGTGTGGGCAGTAACAACCTTGCTACTTTATTAGGAGAACCAGCTAGTACCAACTGACGAAGGACCTTTACCTGTTCATTTATAAACTGATCATGTGACTATCATGTGACCTTACTTGTTCTGAAGTGGGCAGGGCCAGATTAGGATCAAGTGAAAGGTCGCCTTTACCAGAAATTCCATTAACTAAAACAATAATTGATTAATTAATAATTAAATTAATTAATTACTGGTATTAGTAAGTTGCCGTCTCAATTTCCTAATCTCATCCATTGCTTTAATTCTTAGTCCTCTCATTTTACAATATTCGTTTCTATTTAATGCCCTCTCATAGCCTTGAACTGCTCCTAGCAACACCATCAGGTCTCCTAGGAGACGCCCCTCCCCCTAGCAACAGCAAGTAACGTTGTTATTATTATTATATTGGAGTACCTTTATTGTCCATTTCTTGTCAATTTCATTTTGAAATATCTCCCGGACACTCAGAGCCGAGACTAAGATTACCATATAAGGTAGGCAGCCATTTTGATGAGAGAGAGAAATCATTTTAGCAAAAGACGGAGAGACAGGAAGAGAAGCCATAGTACGTCCGACAGAAGTAATGGCTAATCTCTCAGAATCAATGGCTCCTAAATGAACTAAAAGATCTTCCGCAGCCTACACAAGTACATGTACATTAATAAAATGAAATAAGACAGACCCTTCCCTCTCTCACCTTTAAGGCTTCTTTACTGGGTGGAGTTGGAAAAGGGAAATTAATCACTTTAATGATATTCATAGCTTTCATCTGAAGGACTAGACCATCCACTGGTTGCTGGGTTACGTCAGGTTCTGAAAACTCAATGAAATTATTTTGAAAAACAGCAGAAGAATAAAGCCTAAGAGAAGAGTCCCATGATGATCACACGATCAAGAGGTGTGGCTAACCTGTAGCAGTGTCCAGGTTCAGTTCTTCCTGCACGACCTGCTCTTTGATTGGCTGACGCTTTTGAAACCCAATCAACTTTAAGCGTTGAAACACCAGTAACAGAGTCGTAATACTTTCTCTTAACCTTAGGACAAAAGAATTAATTAGTAAGTGCAAGGTTGGGTCATTAAACAAGAAAGAGTTACACTACAAAACAGTACTGACCTTTCCTGTATCAACAACATATTTTACATTAGGGATAGTGATTGAGGTCTCTGCAACATTAGTAGCTACAATACAGACACGAGAAGACACAGCCATCACATCAGAACCAAACACCTGTCAGACATGAAGTACATGTAAGTTCAGCATTAAAAATTCGTAAAAAAATCCAATTTTGCTCGGAATTAGTTCAAACTTTCTACACAACATAAGAACATGTATATGTATCAGAAAATGTAATAAAAATGGAGAATTCTCTACTTTCCATTTTTGGCAAAATTCGGCCCGAGACCATGTACTATAGTACAGGGACTTTTGTCCGATTTTGGAGCAATTTAAAAAATTTGTAAAAAACTCAATTTTGATTGGAATCAGCTCAAACTTTCTA
>NW_003546264.1:36492-88958 GCF_000090795.2 Amphimedon queenslandica | reverse complement strand
CCTACTTCATCTTGTTTTTTTTAAATTTTTTATGTAGTACAGTCAAACCTGTCTAAAACGGTCACCTTGGGACATGCATTTAGTGGCTGTCTTATGCAGGTGGCCTTTTTATAGAAATGCCTTTAAATACAGTTTAAATTATTTTGTACACATTTACTGGCCATAGAAACTATATAACAAGACTTAAAGAACTTTTAGGTACCCCTAAAGGCCTAAACTGAGTGGTATATAGTATTATTTCGAAGGTATTATTTGAGATAACAATTTAACAAAAATTAATCATTATTAATGATGTAAAAATTAATTCAAAATGGGCGTGGTACAATAGGCGTGGCTATCTGGCCGCCTGTACACAGTGGTGGTCTTTATCAGTCTTGATGGAGATTAATTCTGTCGGTGACCGTTAACCATCTTACAGAGAGACCGCTGGGACAGGTAAGTTTAGTATTACAGTCATTGTCCAAAAAATTGGGACATTAAATAGTGACCGTTTTAAAGTAGCTGGCTGTTTTAAGCAGTGACCGTTTAGACAGGTTTGACTGTACAGGGACTTTTGTCCGATTTTGGAGCAATTAAAAAAATTTGTAAAAAATTCAATTTTGATCGGAATCAGCTCAAACTTTCTACACAACATAAGAACATGTATATGTATCAGAAAATGTAATAAAAATGGAGAATTCTCTACTTTCCATTTTTGGCAAAATTTGGCCCAAGACCATGTACTATAGTACAGGGACTTTTGTCCAATTTTGGAGCAATTTTAAAAATTCGTAAAAAAATTCAATTTTGATCAGAATCAGCTCAAACTTTCTACACAACATAAGAACATGTATATGTATCAGAAAATGTAATAAAAATCGAGAATTCTCTACTCTCCATTTTCGGCAAAATTTGGCCCGAGACCATGTACTATAGTACAGGGACTTTTGTCCGATTTTGGAGCAATTTAAAAAATTCGTAAAAAATTCAATTTTGATCGGAATCAGCTCAAAATTTCTACACAACATAAGAACATGTATATGTATCAGAAAATGTAATAAAAATGGAGAATTCTCTACTTTCCATTTTTGGCAAAATTTGGCCCAAGACCATGTACTATAGTACAGGGACTTTTGTCCAATTTTGGAGCAATTTTAAAAATTCGTAAAAAAATTCAATTTTGATCAGAATCAGCTCAAACTTTCTACACAACATAAGAACATGTATATGTATCAGAAAATGTAATAAAAATCGAGAATTCTCTACTCTCCATTTTCGGCAAAATTTGGCCCGAGACCATGTACTATAGTACAGGGACTTTTGTCCGATTTTGGAGCAATTTAAAAAATTCGTAAAAAATTCAATTTTGATCGGAATCAGCTCAAAATTTCTACACAACATAAGAACATGTATATGTATCAGAAAATGTAATAAAAATCAAGAATTCTCTACTCTCCATTTTCGGCAAAATTTGGCCCGAGACCATGTACTATAGTACAGGGACTTTTGTCCGATTTTGGAGCAATTAAAAAAATTCGTAAAAAATTCAATTTTGATCGGAATCAGCTCAAACTTTCTACACAACATAAGAACATGTATATGTATCAGAAAATGTAATAAAAATCGAGAATTCTCTACTCTCCATTTTCGGAAAAATTTGGCCCGAGACCATGTACTATAGTACAGGGACTTTTGTCCGATTTTGGAGCAATTTTAAAAATTCGTAAAAAAATTCAATTTTGATCAGAATCAGCTCAAACTTTCTACACAACATAAGAACATGTATATGTATCAGAAAATGTAATAAAAATCGAGAATTCTCTACTCTCCATTTTCGGCAAAATTTGGCCCGAGACCATGTACTATAGTACAGGGACTTTTGTCCGATTTTGGAGCAATTAAAAAAATTCGTAAAAAATTCAATTTTGATCGGAATCAGCTCAAACTTTCTACACAACATAAGAACATGTATATGTATCAGAAAATGTAATAAAAATCGAGAATTCTCTACTCTCCATTTTCGGCAAAATTTGGCCCGAGACCATGTACTATAGTACAGGGACTTTTGTCCGATTTTGGAGCAATTAAAAAAATTTGTAAAAAATTCAATTTTGATCAGAATCAGCTCAAACTTTCTACACAACATAAGAACATGTATATCAAATTACTTTTGCTTGTTCCTCTGGCTCCAGTGTAGAGTAAAGTGGTAACACAACTAATGGTTGGTTGCTATTGGAAACGCTAATAAACTCCGCCTCTTCATTACTATCGGAATCACTGTGATCAGAACAGCTGCTATCATTAGCTAATACATCTTCTGATAATATGGGATAGCTAAAAAGGGCGGGGCAGGTGATAATAATTAATTATACTAATTAACTTACTCATCTAAATTAACGTAACTATCCTTTCTCCTCTCCCTCTCTCCTAGTTTGTCTCGATTCTCTAAACACAAGTCTTTATATTCTTCCTCCTCCTCTTCCCTTGTCCCAGGAGGTCGGAGTGACGATGAGGGAAAGGTTGCTTCCAGTTTCTTTACCAGCTGTAGTATCTCTTGTCTCCCAGTTAGAAACACCAGTATGTGTCCTCCTGGTAAGCTTGAGTGAATTTTACAAACTTTTCTGTAAGCAGCTAAGACATAATTTAGTGGCGTCACTCTATTAAAATGGACAGTAACAGGAAACTGCCTGGACTCAACCTATTAATAATAATAATAATAATAATAATAATAATAATAATAATAATAATAACAATAATATAAAAATAAAAAATAAAAAAATAATAATAATAATAATGTGTTTGTCAGTTACCTTGACAACAGGAGGTGGGGTTGGAAAGAGGACATGGTTTTCAGTAAAGTCCTTGACTCTGAGTGTGGCTGACATTATTATCAACTTTAATGGACGCTCGCTCTATAAAAGGAAAAACAAAGTGTTACTCTCACGTTTTTAAAAATTGATTCATAAATCACTTTATTTCTTAAAGGAACAATCCTGGAGAGGAGCCCTATTAGGATATCGCTGTAGACACTTCTCTCATGAGCTTCATCAATGATAAGGACAGAATAGTTTGATAACAAGAAGTCCTACACAATGTGACAATATGATGATTCAATTATAATAATACTGATTCACATCAGGAAGTTCAAATACAGTAACGTGTACTCAAGGTCAGTAGCAGCTGTATATTAATACCATATCATGTGTTTAAATACTGTACATGTACTTTCTACAAGTAAATGTACTATTGAAATGATTGCAATGACCTTTGATCTCTAGCTCCAGTGAAATGAGCTCATGTCAATAATAATTACTCAGCAAACACGGCAACTAATTACATGTGTATATGTACATTAGCAGCTGCAACGTACAAGTACAAGTACATATAAAGTACATATACTTTCTCAATTTCTTTAAGGAGGACTCCATCAGTCATGAACTTTATTTCAGTTTTTTGAGAGACAGTTCCTTCATATCTGATCTGATAAGAGACTTGACTGTACATTAAAAGACACAAGAAGAAGAACAAAATATGTAAATGGAAGAGCTAGGATGAACATGGCATTATACAAAAAGCATAAAACGTTTACCTGCTGGGCAGATCCATTTCATACCCCACCCTTGTTGCCATAGAAACAGCGGCAACTCTCCTAGGCTCGGTTATTCCAATGATGCTTCTCTTTCCTGACTCCGCCCCTAAGAGGGTGTGGCCTGACTCGTACAGGAACTGAGGGACTTGAGTTGTCTTCCCACTACCAGTCTCTCCACATATAATGACCACTGGATTCTCCTTCACTGCTGCTATAATGGAGTGCTCCTCCGATAATATTGGGAGAGATAAACGAGAGGACTAGCAAATAATAAATAATAACAACAACAACAACAACAAAAACAATAATGATAATGATAAACATGTATATCAATGATAGCCACACCAGAATACAATACATGAAAACCATTAACTATGTAGATTACAATAGTAATTAGACTATGACATCATTGAATGGAGTCATAACTACCATAGAGTATAGTTATGACACTTCATATGACATCACATGCTGTGATTGCTGTCTACTAGGAATAACTGTCTGTGTATCCATGGGAACAGGAAGGAAAGAGAGCAGGTGTCATTATTCATTAATTACAATAATACCAGTCCACTCACCTGGACTACTCCTGACCTATTGACACTCACATATACAGCAGGAGTAGCAGGGGGAGGGGCACTAATGGGAGGGGCACTGGACGAGGGTAATGAAGAGGAGGGAGGGTCAGGTGAAGATAATAAACAAGAGGATTCATTGGAAGCACAGTGTCCATCAGTAGATATAGTCCCCTCCTCCTGCTCAGTCTCCATTAGTTCATGATGGCTAGTAGTCTCTTCTGACTCCTCCTCCTCTTCACTTGATGATACATCACTGGACGAGTCCTTTAGTTCACGAGGTTCCAAAATACGTTTCTCAACTAAATGACGTCTTCTTTTCCTTTGCTTTCTCCTTTTCACTCCTCCTCCTCCTCCTCCTCCTGGTTTGTTGATTAGTATGTTACCAATATTTGGACCACACCCATTCTCTTCTATCAGTTCAAACGAGTTATTAATTAATGGAGGAATGTCCACTGATCCTCTTTCAATTAATTCTCTACATAAATACATCAGAAAATGTAATAAAATTGAAAAATCCTCTCCTTTTTATTTTTGGTAAAATTTGACTAAAATCTCTGTACTATTATAGTACAGGGACTTTAGTCCGATTTTGGAGTAACTTTTAAAATTCATAAAAAATCCAATTTTGATCGGAATCAACTCAAACTTTCTACACAACATAAGAAAATGTAAATGCATCAGAAAATGTAATAAGAATGGAGAATTCCCTGCCAGATAATGAATGCCCTGTGCTATTATAGTGACATTTCTTGATACATACTTGGCTGTCAGTTTATTCTTGGAAAGGTCAGTTGATCGATGTAGCAGTTTCATTTCTGATGACGACAGAGACATTGACTGTAAACTGTTTATTATTGCAGCTCTCTAAAGCAACAGTAAATATAAAAATAATAACAATCACACAGTTCATGTAACACAATAATTACATGAACATGACTACAATTACAAGCTCACCTTTTCTTTTTTTCTTTTATTTTCAATTACTGCTTTTAATTTCTTCTTCTGTCTACTGCTCAGTCTCTTATTTGTTCTACTAGTCTGGTCTGCCTTCTCTTCATTACAGCTCTTATTGGTCCGTGGTATTAGTACAGTGTAGTTTGTATCAGGTGGTGCTTGGCCGCCTTTTACACTCACAGCCTTCCCTTGACGAGCCTTTTCATTGAACCTTCTTCTCTTCATTTTAAAACTATTTCACGTGGCCAGAAGGAGATAATTATAATCATTGCTGTAGTGCCAGCTGAGCCCCACCCAAATTTTGCTCAAGTTGCTTGTATTCATCTTATATTTAGGTATTAATGCACTTTTGCAAGCTAATGCAAGCTAAATAATGAAATACTGCAAGCTACTAGAGTCTCCTGTAGCATTTAAAGCATCAACAGAATTAATCGTACAAGATCATGATGATGAGAAAACGCAATTTTTCGTTAAACCACGCCTACTAAACCGCAATTATTTTTTAATGATATTCATACCAGTCTAAACCACGCCCTCTCATAATTGTCTGTTATTTTTGCTTCTTTGAAGGTTGTCAAAAGGACAGATCCAGTATAGCCTAACAGGATATATTATACACACACTGTTTAGCTCCTGGCCCTTATCTCTCCCACGTCTATAGTCGTCTCCTCTTGTATCTCTTGCTCTGCCCCCTCCGTCTAAACAGAGTGACTGGACTCCCCACAGTTCATTTCCGACTGCATTGGCAGGCTACTGTACCATTATCTGAACTAAAGGACTCTCTCTCTCTCTCTCTTTCTCTCTCAAAGAGCTAAAGAATTATTATCTCTCTCTATTCCAGCTGATCCCAGTCTAAAGTGGTGATGTTAATAACTTAAATCAAAGTGACAGTGGACATCTTTAAAAACAGCTACATATCCTCTTGAAAAGGAGTCCTACTTCACTTTAACACACATCCCCCTCCCTCTCCTCTCCTAATGTCAGCCACTACTGCTACTGCAGTGTACAGCAGCAGCATAGGACAGACCCAAGATGACAAGAAGGACCTTTTCTCCGTTACTAAAGGGAAGATGAAGGTCCAGCAGAGGATGATTGATCTAACTGCAAGAGAACTGGAGTCAACTCGCGTTTCATCTCAGTCCATACCTTCTGATGGAAGCAGTGACGCTCTGAAGGAGAACATTGTACTAGTTGAGGTAAATTAATCACAGCTATTTAACATTAATTAACAAACTTTAGCCATTTTACTATCACCCTTAACTTGTCACCCTCCAGCTCTCTCTCTGTTTTATTATATTTAGCTATACTGTACACTTGCAATTCTTTGTCGTTCATTGCCTTTCCTTCCCTCCCTCCCTCCCTCTCTCTCTCTCTCTCTCTCTCTCTCTCTCTCTCCCTCTCCTAACAGAATAAGCTCATGAAGCTCTTTTCTCGTCAACTGATGCATAAGCACATCTGTCTTAAAGAACTAATTAACGCTGGAGGCGTGTCTCATTTTGATTTCGAACAAACAAATGACGAGTTAGACTCATTGATAAGTTTTAAAATGTTCCTAACCGTTACTGGCCTCGAAGAACTCTCAGTTAAGGTACTTAAGGTTTCATGTACCCCTACTATTAATATTTTTATTATTATTATTATTATTATTATTATTATTGTTTTTTTATTGGATGTACTTATTTCTATGGGTTTAGCATTAGTTGTGTGTGTGTAAGTACATGTACTTGTGTATAGTCTGTCTATCAAAGGACACTATTTAAAGTTCAAAGGAAATTTACATACATCCTGTCACTCTATGGCACTGCCAACAGTACACAAATAATATACTAATAATATACTAATAATGTACATCTTTTGATGCGTCCCCATCCCACGTTTTTGGAGGGATATGACTATACACTGGAGCAGCTGAATATGTTCTTAACTTGTAATTGCTAAATCCGTCAATACACTTCATTTCACTTTATTAATGTGTATGGTCATATGGTTCATATTGTGTTTGCTGAGGCAGTTGTTAACAGATTATAGTTGTACTATCTTTTATCTCTCCCTCTCTCCCCCCTCTCTCTCTCATTGTGTGTGTGTGTGTGTCCATTCATTATTTATCTTCAGGTACAGCAGTATAATGTCAGTAGGTGTGTATGGTGGAACTGTGATATTGGTTGTTAATTATATTTAGTCTGTTTTCCTATGAGATCAAATGGCAGACAGACCCTATCTCATGCCAACTGTCTAATAACTCAATCACACACACACACACACACACACACACACACACACACACACACACACACACACACACACACACACACACACACACACACACACACACACACACACACACACACACACACACACACACACACACACACACACACACACACACACACACACACACACATAGAGAGAGAGAGCTATTAGTAATTGTAAGATTTCAATACATTAACAGCTACTGTATAGGATGAATATCAGGCTAATGTACATGTATCTCACTTCCTTTGTTTGGGCGGCTAGTTACCAGCTGGTATAAACCCTGTACATAATCTTGTTATTATTAATGTTATTGTTACAAGTGATGATTAGTATCTAGTCATTTTGCAGCTGTGTACTAATTTTAAATACATGTACATGTACTGTTTTGCTGTGTGTCCATTTATTCTGTAGCATTCCTTTCTGCCTCAGTGTTTTTCTTATTGCCATGGCAACAGACTGTATTCACCTCTACTAACAGTAATCATGGGCTAACCCTCAAGCTATTACTGTCTCCTTTTTCTCCCCCTCCCTCCCCCCTCTCTGTCTCTCTCTCTCCCTCTCTGTCTCTGTCTCTCTGTCTCTCTCTCTGTCTCTGTCTCTCTCCCCCTCCCCCCTCTCTCTCCCTCTCCCCCCTCTCTCCCCTCTCTCTCTCTTCTGGTATTATTGTCAGTTGTTTAGTGGCAGGTGCTAAATTGCCTACATGTACATTGTACAACTAATAGTAATTATTAATTCCTAAAATTCATAATTATAAACCTGTTTGTGTATGTACAGTATAATTGTAGCTATTATTATCCCACCTGGTGTTGTCTCTCTCTCTCTCCTTGTAGTCATTATCCAGTGAAAAGGAGAAGCTCTCTGTTGATAGGTTATTCCAAATGACGCCTCAAGAGCTACAGTACTTGTTCTCTCGTTTGGAGATAACAGCAAGAGACTGTCACAAACTGGTCTCCCTCCTGGACCTCATGTCCCTCTACTATGGTAAGTGAGTGTATCCTCAGCTGTTTGTTACTTCAAGGATGCACATTCCTTGAATTCCAATCATTCCTTCCTATTTAACTTCCCAGACTAATTGAGAGAAGTAATGTACATGTACTGTACACGACTGGCTTACAAGCACTGCCTAGTATGTTGATGTGTACTATTGGGCCCACTCACTATTAAGGGATGGAGGGAGGGACTGCAGCATATGTTTAGTATAATTGTTACTAATTTATTCTCACACTCATTTAAGAAAAGTTCCTGTACACATGATGATGGTAGGAACTGTGTGTGGCTGTTCCTATGTGAACTGATCATTTGTAGTGTCTCCATTGATCAGTGAACTGGATGTTAGTGGGTTGAGAGAATAAATGTACATATACAGTGTATCCATACTATACACGTATGTACATGTACATACAGTATAATGTTCATGTACTTCAAGCTCCTTAATTCATCAAAGCACAACAGACCATGTGGGTAACATAGTCTCCTTTGTCTTATCTTGCTAGTTTAAAGTAGACTATACAATAAAGCTGCCATTATTATTATCAATATTTATAGTACTCATGACATCAAACAGTTTAATTATTACACAATGACACTTGTCTTTATAGAAAAGTGGGAGAAAGGAGAGAACCCTCCCCCAGGTCTTTATGACGTCCGACGTAACTCTTCCTCTGGTCGTCTCAACTCCCTCACCTCACTCGAGAGCAGGAAGGACTCAACCTCCAGTCACACCATATCACCCCCGGCCGGTAACCATGGCAGCAGAAGCTCCACCCCCCTGACCCCTCTCACCCCTTCCTCAACTCAATCTCCCTTTCAAGGATTAGTCCATCAAAACTCCACCCCCTCCATCCCAACCCATTCTGTACCTTACGATAATATACGAAGCACCAGTTCTTGTGGGTGTGGTGGCCACGCCCTCAGTGAGTCCTCGGGTCAACACTTAAGCTCCTCAATGTCCTCTCTTGGTTCTGATTTAGGACTCCATGTTGCCCATAGCAACGAAACGACACATCTACCAACCGCTAGCAACCAATCCCATGATGTATATCAGACCACACCTCCTGCCCCGCCTACCTATTCATCTTCTCTCAGAGCTAAGAAGAAGATTGGTCACACTCGCTCTCATTCCAACCCTCCGCTGGCTAACCTGATAATGCCCGAGGCTGTTCCTGAGAACTCTGTTCCTGAGTATCGTTCCCCTAGTCCTCCTTATTATAACGGACATGCCCCACCCACAAGAACCGGCTCACATCCATCAATAATTCACAACAGCATCGCCAATAGCAACCAGTCCCTCGCTAACTCTACTTCTACTAAGTCACACCCACAAGTACGTCCATACATTAATGAGTACAATAGCTACATTGTATCCACTTTGTTACAGTAACAATCTTGACTGCTTCATGTACAACTGACAGCCATTATACAATAGCTTAATATTGTCTTAGTTCAATTTAATAAAAACTCATTTTCACTTGTTTTGTGTTAATTACTCCAGGTCAGGCGACTCATGGCTGGTAATTATAATTTCTCTCGGTCCATATCAACTGATCTTGGGGACGTTCAACCCGACCCTCCCCTCCGCTCCAACTCTGAGGCCAGTAGCGTCCAATCAGCATCACCACGGCAACGGCGCCTCAGTAAGGAAGTTGGTACGTCTACATCAATGGTGGACCTCCCCCTGATACAGTGTAGTGTGGAGCAGAGTGAGTTCCCTTCTTCTTCAGTCAAGTCACACTCAGTTCCTCGTCTGGCTAACCTTACCATCAACACTACCACTGGAGGTACGGTACAGTCTCTTCCTGCATGAACCATGTTCTATTATGATTTGACAGATTAAAGTGTCAATTTATGATAATTGCAATGAATTTAGATCATGATAGGCTTTGGGCAAATTTGCAACATGTACATGTACATGTACACTAGTTAATTAATTAATTAATTAATTATTTATTAATGATAATTATTATTATTTGTTGCAGATCATAACTCGACCAGTGTTCCAACGTCCCCTCGGATACCAACCAACTACAACCCAACCGGAGTAATGGGACACAAGATTGACCACAGGTAAGTATACTGGAAATGTACAGAGTTTTACTGAGTTTTACTAACAGGTTCATCAATCACATATTCTTTGGAGTCCAGGAATGCGATTATTGTAAGAAGTCAATGGTTGTCAGCGGCTACAGGTGCAGATACTGCAAGTAAGCCACACCTCCTTTTATTAATAAGCCACACCTCCTTTTAATTGATAATTATATTGTTTTTGTAGGAGCAAATTTCACAAAAACTGCTCAAAGTTGGCCCCACCCATCTGTGGTCTCCCTAAATATTTTCTAAATTATGCTCGTCAGCATTTCATGATGTCTCCATCGCACGAGAGTGTCTATCAGGTTAATAAAACCGGGCACCTCACCTCTTCTGGTGAATATGGATCCTGCAACACTCCAACTCCGTCCTCAGAGCAGCTCAGAGAAGAAACCTTCTTTATACACGACTTGAACAGGGAACCTTCTAAAAGTAATTAATTATTTATTATTATATCATTAATAATGTTTTTTCTTTATAGATCAGTTCAGTCCCGTTACCAGTACAAAGAGGCCTCATCCACCAGCTCCATCAAGCCCCGCCCATGACCACGCCCCATTCTCCTCCTCCCACAGTACCTCTAGACTGGAGGTGCCTCAGTTGTTCTTGCCAGGTGTAAGGTCACACTCCAATTATCGTCACCCTCACCACCACAGGGTCCCTCCTCACAGCACAAGCTCCTCCCCCTCTACCTCCAGCCAGTCCAGTCCTTGCCTCACTCCAATGTCACCGCGGTCACCATTGGACCCTCCGGTAGAGTACTCTGGTTTCAATTCTCTTCATCGTTCCATTGCCATTGTCCTCAGTACTGACGATAACACCAGTAGTACTGATGAGGAGGGGGATGGGCCTGATGGTGAGTTCTACGAAGGATCTGAAGGTTTCACGTCTGATAGTTCTAACAGCAGCTTTAATGAAGTGGGTTTGGTTGGTCCCGCCCACAACAGAGGGCTAAAGCTTCCATCACGAGGTATTGCAGCTCAGTCTCTGCCTAACCTCTTAATGGCCGAGAGACGACAGAGCAGAGGGGGAGGAGCTAATGGGGAGGGGCTTTATGCTACATCAGAGGATAACCTACAGTCATGGTATGACAGGAAACCTTCTCTCTCTGGTACCATATCAACGGCTGATTCCAAGACCTCAACCCTGGTCGGGAGTATAATGGTATGTTCAGGAGATCAAAGGATTGCTGTCTGCTACCTTCTAATTGGGCAATTTATTTTATTCCAATTAAAGTGCATTCCAACCTTTTCTCCTATTTCAAATTTTGTCTGCAATTGTTAGACAGCAATTATAAACGTCATTGAAAGAATATTCTATTTTTAACGTTATTATTATTCATTTATTCATTTATTAGGAGGGTTCGGATGATGATGATGACTCTTATGCTGATTCAGAAGGTGTTGGTAGTTCTGGAGGTTTGGATGAACCAGAAGTCAATAAATACAGGATAAGAGTAAGTGTAATTATCATCATTATCATCATTATCATTATATATTGCAGCATAGGAACAGTGTTGTTGATGAGTGGATCATTCCGTACAACGACTTGAAGTTACTGGAGAAGTTGGGTAGTGGCCCAGTGGCTGAGGTCTATAAAGGTTACTGGCATGGGGAAGTGGCCGTTAAAAGGTTCGTACTCCCAAATGCAACACCTAAACAAATCAATAAATTCAGAGAAGAAGTAAGGGACCTATTAATTATATTATTAATTAATTAATTGATTAATTAATTAATCATTAGGTGGCTGTTTTAAAAAAGATTAGGCATGAGAACCTTGCATTATTCATGGGGGTGTGTCTGACCACACCCAACCTAGCGATAATCACAAGGTAAGAACTGCAATGTACACGTATACAGTTATTAATCTTGTTCTCGTACAGTTACTGTAAAGGGTATACTCTTTACAAGTTGCTCCACTATTGGTCTGAGGCATTCTCTTTGGAACGACTGGCAAACATTGGGAGACAAATTGCACAGGTACAGGCAGCATATTCAATAAGTAATGTGACAAATGGTGTAGTTTTTGTCAATTAGAGTCAATATTATTATTATTATTATTATTATTATTATTATTATTATTATTATTATTATTATTATTATTATTATTATTATTATTATTATTATTATTATTATTATTATTATTATTATTATTATTATTATTATTATTATTATTATTATTATTATTATTATTATTATTATTATTATTATTATTATTATTATTATTATTATTATTATTATTATTAATTCTCACCTTACAGGCCATGGGGTACCTACATGCACGAGGTATCATCCATAAAGGACTCAATACCAAAAACATATTTTTGGAGAAGAGAGACCAAAAGGAGAAGGTTATAATAACGGACATGGGACTCTCCTCACTGAGCAGCTTATTATACGACAAGTAAGTCGAGCAGCTGCTTATAATACTTCAAATTGGGCCAAAGTCCCTGTACTATAGTAGAGGGATTTTAGCCAAATTTTGCCAAAAATGGAAAGTAGAGAATTCTCCATTTTTATTACATTTTCTGATGCATATACATGTTCTGATATTGTGTAGAAAGTTTGAACTGATTCCGATCAAAATTGGATTTTTATGAATTTTTAAAGTTACTCCAAAATTAAACAAAAATTCCTGTACTATTAGTAACGCAGTAGCGTTACTAATAGTACAGGGATTAATTACTAATTTTAAAGTTGTCCAAATGTCAAATTTCATCATCACTATGTTTCCTCTAGTACTACCAGTAAAGGAGGTGTGGTCACTTTCCCGAGGGCTCAGTTATATTCTCTGGCCCCCGAGATAATTCGAAAGATATCGCCTACTCCAGTTGTACAGATTGATCAAGAACCTTACTCGTACAATTATGCAACTGATGTTTATGCCTTTGGGTAGGTTTTCAATTAATCAACAGTCTCATTATTATTCATTGCCCCAGGACTATCCTGTACGAACTCATCACCAAACGGTTTCCATTTTCCACGGACAGTCTCGGTTTTGCCTATGAATTTGAAGTGGTCATATTTCTTGTTGGTCACGGTCACCGACAGCCTTTCAAGGGCGAGACTCCAAAGAAGCTCAAGGTATATCTCTACTGTATTCCTCGTACTTGTTCATGTCAGTATATTTTCAGGATATTGTATGGGAGTGCTGGTCCCATCAGCCCCAGGACAGACCCCCGTTCAGTGACCTCCAGGAGAGGCTGGCCCGACTCTGCAGGAAGCACACGCCCATCACTCGGTCTCCTTCTCATCCAATTAATCTTTCAAAATCAGTTGACAATCTTTTGCATATTTAGGTATTATACTTTTATTGTCTGTTTTCCTGGGAAACACCCGCCATGTTTTTTAATTTCCCAGGAAGATACCGCATCTTTCTAGCTTGTCATTGTCATCATTTTATTATTCTTAATCATGATTATTATTATTATTATTATTATTACTATTATTCACATTATTATTATGTTCTGGTCTATTTTCTTGTCAATTGTTTCGTGCTATTTTGTATGACGAATATTATAAAATAATTATTAAATTATCTGTGATTTTTTGGCCTTCCCTCCGTTTGCTTGTGCTTTGGTTTGGCTGAACACACAACTCTTCTTCTTTTCTTTCTTGTTACAAAGCGACACGAGCTACACCTGAGCTTAAGGGATGCGACTGTCTTATAGGAGCAGGCCTGGAGGCACAGGAAAGGAGAGAGTACCAGCCTGTGGTTTGGAATCATTTGGGTCAGGTACCTGGGCAGAACCTTCGTAATGGCAGCCATTTTGAAATTAACCACACCCACAACTGGGTCACGTGATGCATTAAGGGCTGGGTTAGATCACGTGATTCTTTACCCTCCCATTTTTGTTCTGGTAAGTCGCCCTCTCTCTCTCTCTCCATTTTTATTTTATTGTTTAGTTACTTCATATTGTCCTTCTCTCATCATGTCTGACGCTAAATACTTCACTACCACAAAGAAAGGTAGAGTATCTACTAGTAGTACCTTAACCACACACACACTCTCTCTCCTTTACAGGTGAATTGGCAGAGTTGAGAGCTGACCTCCAGGGAGACAAGAGAGATAAGAAGAAAGATGCCATCAAGAAGATCATTGCTAACATGACGGTCGGGAAGGATGTCAGTTCCTTGTTCCCTGACATTGTCAATTGCATGCAAACTGACAACCTTGAGCTCAAGAAGCTGGTCTATCTCTACCTCATGAACTATGCCAAGTCTCAGCCCGACCTGGCAATATTAGCTGTCAATACATTCTCAAAGGTAACGAGGAGGAGGGGCTAGTACTTTAATTGAGTGTGTTACATGTATATTGGGTCAGTAGTGTTTCATGATTACTAGTGATCATGTGTTGATCATGTGTTACTCCTTAGGATTGTGAAGATCCTAATCCTCTCATTCGGGCACTGGCCGTTAGGACGATGGGTTGTATCAGGGTGGATAAAATAACTGAATATCTCTGTGACCCACTGAGGAAATGTTTAAAGGTAAGAGTGAGAATATCTATTAATGACCCCTCCCCCTCCCTCCCTTATAAGGATGAGGATCCTTATGTGAGGAAGACAGCCGCAGTCTGTGTTGCCAAGTTACACGATATCAACTCTCAACTGGTTGAAGAGCAGGGATTCCTTGACCTACTCAGGGAGCTACTCTCAGACTCTGTTCCCATGGTAACCATGTTAGCCACACCTACCTACTCCACCCACTTCCCTCATAGGTCGTTGCTAATGCTGTTGCTTCTCTAGCTGAGATCAGCGAGACGTCTCCTGCAGCTGCTGATCTCGGGGAATTAGACACGCCTGCTATTAATAAACTCCTGACTGCTCTTAATGAGTGCACTGAATGGGGACAAGTCTTTATACTGGACTCTATTTCTAATTATCACCCGTCGGAGGAGAGGGAGGCTCAAAGGTACATGTACATATCCTATTAATTGATTGATTGATTGATTGATTAATTAATTCAGTATTTGTGAGAGGGTCACTCCTAGATTATCTCATGCTAATGCAGCTGTTGTCCTTTCGGCAGTTAAAGTACGTTTAGTTATTAATAGTTATTGGTTGATGGTTAATTAACAGGTTCTCATGCAAATGATGGATATACTACCTCAAGACTCCGGCTACCTACAAGGACTCACACGTAAACTAGCCCCGCCCCTTGGTATGTTTAATTACTAGGCGTGGTTGATTATTGATGGGTGTGGTTTATTAATAGTTACGTTGTTGTCAACTGAAGCTGAGATACAGTACGTAGCATTGAGGAACATTAATCTTATAGTTCAGAAACGGTGAGCTATGAATATTAATAAGCTATGAATATTAATTAATGGCTCCTCCCCTTTAGCCCCGAGATCCTTCGTGATGAGATTAAGGTTTTCTTTGTTAAGTACAACGACCCGATATACGTGAAGCTGGAGAAACTGGATGTCATGATACGACTCTGTACTTCACAAAACATTTCAAGCATCCTATCAGAACTTAAAGAGTAAGTACATGATGCACCAATGCACATTATATCAAGGGATGTATCTAATAAAAGTGGAGAATTCTCTCCTTTTTTGAGACCATGTACTATAGTACAGGGACTTCTACCCGATTTTGGAGCAACTTTAAAAAAAATTTTTTTAAATTCAATTTTGTAGTTTAAACTTTCTACACAACATAAGAACATGTATATGTACATGTACAACATTATTAATGTATTATTAATTATTAAATATTATTATTATTATTTTAGGTATGCGACTGAAGTTGATGTAGATTTTGTTCGTAAGTCAGTTCGTGCCATTGGACGCTGTGCCATTAAAGTTGAAGTAATTAATTAATTAATAATAATAGATTGATTAACAATTATTAATTAACCCAGTCTTCAGCTGACAAGTGTGTCTCCACTCTAGTGGATCTGATACAGACTAAAGTGACTTATGTAGTGCAGGAGGCCATTGTTGTTATCAAGGTTAGTTTACTGGTGTGTACTGAGTTATACTGAGTTATATCGTTACAGGATATTTTCCGTAAGTACCCAAACCAGTACGAGGGTATCATATCAACACTCTGTCAGAACTTGGACTCACTTGATGAGCCTGATGCAAGGTAATTAGTGGGGGGTGTGGTTTGTCATTATTGACTCCTCCCAGGGCATCAATGATTTGGATATTGGGAGAATATTGTGACAGAATTGACGAAGTTGAAGAAATACTTGGTTCCTTCCTTGAAGGGTTTCAAGACGAGAATCCTCAAGTACTTATAATTAGAGAATATACTGTTAGTATTCATATCTAAAGGTTCAACTCCAACTACTGACAGCTGTTGTGAAACTCTTTCTCAAGAAACCAACAACAACCCAAGAGCTGGTTCAGATGGTTCTCACTAAAGCCACTCAGGTACTGATCACTCTTGACCACACCCATTACCCCACCCCTAGGACACTGATAACCCTGACCTACGGGACAGAGGCTACATATACTGGAGACTCCTCTCCACTGACCCAGCAGCTGCTAAGGTGAGGCATCAGTTCCTTTAAATCAACTGATGATCCTTATCTCTTGTAGGAGGTGGTACTAGCTGAGAAACCTGTCATATCGGAGGAGACTGACCTTCTGGAACCCTCCCTTCTGGACGAGCTCTTGTGTCACATTTCAACTTTAGCTTCAGTTTATCACAAACCTCCTTCAGCCTTTGTGGAGGGTAAGATACCAGTGAGGAAGATAACACTGGACAAGAGACCTCAGCAGTAAGTGAATATTTATCATCATCATCATCATCATCATCATCATCATCAATATTATTATTATTATTATTATTATTATTATTATTATTATTATTATTATTATTATTATTATTATTATTATTATTATTATTATTAGGTCGGAGTCAGAGACTACAGAGGATCAACCTCCTGAGCAATTGTCTGCAGTGTCTAGTGATACTCAGCCGACGCCCCCCCAGGACCCCCAGGATCCTGGGACTGGGGACCTCCTCGGGGACCTACTCTCTCTTGACTTACCCTCTTATAATGCAGCCCCGCCCACTATCGGTGGTAAGTGTGTGGTCATTAATTATAATTAATTATATTCATAGGAGGAGGAGGTTTGGCAGAGTTTGATATGTTATCTGGTGGAATAGGAGGTCTTCAAGTAAGCCACACCCTCTATACTCTAATTAATGCTCATCACTAGTTGGGTGGTCCTCTTGGTGGTGGTATGGTGACGGCCCCGCCCCCAGCCTCAATGGCAGGGCTGGGTATGGACTTCTTCTCCTTATCTGCCCCAGCTCCTCAACCAAACAACTTAGTAGCACCTAAAACAGTAATGATATGAGAGAGAGAGAGCTTCATGTTAAAGATGGCTCTGTCTCTTTACTGTAGGTTTGGCTCAATAGCACTCAAGGGAAAGGTCTTGAGATATCGGGTACTTTTGCTCGAAGAAACGGTAAAGTATTTCTAGACGCCACCTTCACTAACAAAGCACTGGGGCCCATGTCTGACTTTGCTATCCAGTTCAACAAAAACAGGTTTGAAATACTTGTTTTAGTAACTGGTTTAATCTTTCTTCTAGTTTTGGATTGGCTCCTGCTGCCCAGCTGTATGTCCAAAGCCCTCTCTTTCCTAACCAGCCATTTAACACATCTCTTGAACTGGTTACTGGTTAGTTAATAATAATAATAATAATAATAATGTTCTTATTACTTGTAGGAGGTGTGGTGATGCTAATGAATCCTCTTGATCTCCTTCAGGTTGCTGTCAAGAACAATGTGGGCGTGTTTTATTTCAGCTGCAATATTCCCGCCTACACACTGTTTGTTGAAGATGGGAAGATGGGTGAGTATTGGCAATGAGTTTGAGTTCATTATTGATTCATTCTTGATTCATTATTGATTCATTACTTCAGATCGTAAAGTGTTCCTCTCCTCTTGGAAAGAGTTGCCTTCGTCTAATGAGGTCCAGAAAACTCTCAGCTATCCTTTGGCAGATCTTGACTCAGTTAAAACTAAACTTGAGGCCAACAATGTCTTCATTATTGCTGAGCGTACGGTTGGAGAGGATATGCAGGTTTGACGGGTTTTTGGTATTTGAACTATTTAAATATTATTTTATGAGCAGGTGCTACTGTATGTGTCTACTAAGCTGATAAATGGACTCACTGTCCTAGGGGAACTGAAGATACTTAGAAATGGACAGACTACAGTAAGATTTATTTATTTAGTTTTATTAATTTACATCTATTTATTCATTTAGTTGTCTCTCAAGACTAATGCTATGAATGTTGTTCCTTTGGTCCAGTCTTCTCTTGACGCCATTTTGAGTCAGTAGTTCTGGCCACGCCTCCTTGTTGATCTTAATAACTATTAATTAACTAGTTTAGGATATTTCATTAGCTGCTTTGTTAGTTTTCATTAGTTTTATTAGTAGTATTATGCCACACCCCTTTTATTGTTAACGACCATTGTAAACCAATTAACTCATTTCATCAAAAGTGACTGGTAGTGTATTCCCTGATGCATATAGATGTACTTGTGTGAGCTGATTCCGATCAGTAAATTGAACTTCATTATAAACAATAAACTTATAGTGTACAATTGAGACTACACATTAATTCAGTAATAGACAGAGTGTCCAGTGCTGTTGTTACTTCCGTTAGTTATTGTTTTGTTTTTAGTTGCAGCTGTTGTTAGTTTCTTCCCTCGTCCTCTCTTGTGGCTCCTCCGGTTGTTCCTCCTTCCCTCCAACATCCTTTGTGGAAGGAGCTTATGTGCTGCCAGGTTTTTAAAGTATTCTCCAAAGAACCGATCATAATCGTGAGTCCTTCTATCAGCCTCAACCCGATACCTTTCTCTGCTTTCAAGTTCTTCAGTAAATCTTCTTTTAGCCGAGAAGAGAAGGCTCCTGTTCTCAGTGATATCTTTCACAACGAGTTCTAAACTGTTAGTCTCGGAACAGCTGCCCTGACCAGTAGAGGATGATATGGTCTGAAGGAGGTCTCCAATCTTCTTATTCAAATCACTTTCATTCAAACATGACCTCCCTTCTTCTTCATTACTAGCAGAAGGAGGAGGTTGGGGTTCCTTCTCATCAGAGATATTTTCCACGTCAATGATTGAGTCTTCACTGCTAATCTTCTTTCCCAGTACTCTTTCCCTAGCTAGGCCATAAGCAGTGTCCAACAGTCTTCTCTCCCTGCTGTGGTATCGCTGAAGGTCCTCCGATAGTTGAGGAAGTGGATCTGGTATGAGTGCCATGAGGTTGAACTGTATTCCGTCTCCTTCGTTCAGTCGTCGAGTTATTATCCTTTTAAACAGGTCTGTCCAGTGTTCAGACTCCGCCCAGGGACCATGGTCGATTGGCCACTCCTTCAATCCGTCTAATTCGAACAGCCTCTCCCCAATCGGGACAAAACTAACAAAGTGGTAGGTTTCCGATAAGTAGGAGGGTGTGGCTGCCAAGACTACGCCCCTTTTGGATGGAGGTGGGCTGGGTCTAACTACTTCAGGTCGAGCGTGTCTGTTGTGAGCAGTGGCTAAATCCGGCATGTTCCCTATTGCATAACCTCTTGCCTCCGGATCCAAATTATGACAAAACTCCTTCAAAAGAGGGAGGGTGTGACCTAAATCAAGCCCCTCCCCCTCACAATTAAGCAATATACTTAATAGTGCGTGGGTGGCACAAGAATTTGTTACAATTTGGTGTGCAAAGAACATGTTCCTCAGTACTGATGGCTCCGTCACGAAGCAGTCATCATTAAGGAAGGTCTTCTTCCTTGCTCGTCTCTCCTCCACCCACTGGAACAGGAACACGAACCCGTACACGCCCCCACGGAACTCCTGAGCATTGACATCATAAAGCTCCTCCACTTTAACTCCGGACACTCCAAAGTCCTGAATGAGGAGAGTAAAGAGACCGGGATCACTCTCCAGCTCTAACCACTCGCTGGAGAGATTGACAGGAGAAGAAGAGGACTTGCTGTTTGCCGCCATTTTGTTTTAAAAATTATTCACTTCAAACAAATATTCATATAATTAGAATATAGAACTATACGGCAAAATAATTAATAGTTGTACATTAATTAATTGAGTGAATGGGTATTGCTTTAATTTAGTAAGAGTAAGGGAGGGATATAAAGTAGGAGGAGTCAAAAATAGCATAGCGATAGAAATAATGTAATAATAATAATAATAATAATAATAATAATAATAACAATAATAATAATAACAATAATGGGTTAATAATTATGATCGTGTGTCCAGACGAATTGTCCTAATTTTCTTGTTATCAACGAGTACACAAGCAGCTTCATTAGTAGAGCCACAATAATGAGAGGACGAAAACACTGTTAGGAGGCGGCCATTTTGTTGCAACTAACAAACAAACAAACTGATGATGACAAGTGTCTATTAATATACTCTTATGTTACCTGAAAGCCTGTCTCCTTCACTTCATGGGCCCTAATCACATGGGAGAGATTGTTCCGCCTTAGGAAAGAATCCAAGGCATCAGAACTATAAATAAATAAATAAATGAATAAAATTATAAGTTTTAATTAACCTGAACATGTGTCCAGTGCCTCTTGAGTCATTATCAATGAAACCTTCATTACCGACCAGTTCCGTCCTTAGAGAATCATCATTGTCTTCATCTTCCTTCCTAAAATAACAAGAAATGTATCAGGAAATGTAATAAAAATGGAGAATTCTCTCCTTTCCATTTTTGGCAAAATTTGGCCCGAGACCATGTACTATAGTACAGGGACTTTTGTTCAATTTTGGAGCAACTTTAAAAATTTGTAAAAAATATAATTTTGATCGGAATTAGTTCAAACTTTCTACACAACATAAGAACATGCATATGTATCAGAAAATGTAATAAAAATCATCTCTACTTTCTATTTTTGGCAAAATTCGGCCCGAGACCATATACTATAGTACAGGGACTTTTGTCCGATTTTGGAGAAACTTTAAAAATTCATTAAAAATCCAATTTTGATCGGAATTAGCTCAAACTTTCTACACAACATAAGAACATGTATATGTATCAGAAAATGTAATAAAAATGGAGAATTCTCTACTTTCCATTTTTGGCAAGATTTGGCCCGAGACCATGTACTATAGTACAGGGACTTTTGTCCGATTTTGGAGCAATTAAAAAAATTTGTAAAAAATTCAATTTTGATCGGAATCAGCTCAAACTTTCTACACAACATAAGAACATGTATATGTATCAGAAAATGTAATAAAAATGGAGAATTCTCTACTTTCCATTTTTGGCAAAATTTGGCCCGAGACCATGTACTATAGTACAGGGACTTTTGTCCGATTTTGGAGCAACTACTTTAAGAGTGAGAGTTACCTGATTGGGTCATTCCACATGATGTCCCAGGCTAGAGGAGAGCCTTCTGCTGGCTCAGGTAAATGATTGGGTATGTCATTAATGGCTGATATGTACCCGCCCCCATGAGAAGGGTGTGGTATACCACCATGAACACAAAACACCTAATAACAATAAAATAAATAAATAAAAGTTAATAATGTGAACCTTTTCATCAATGACAGCTGCAACTGGCATAGCATCAAAGACAGTGTTAGTTGCCTCCCAAACTTCCTCACCCAATGACTCACCAAACTTATGATAACACTCACTGGAGGGAAGGAAAGGAGGTGGAGCAATGTAAAATGGAGAGTCATTACGTTTTATAAGTGAAGGACTCTTGTACTGATCTTATCTCGTGGTTCCCTCGGATGAGGAGAAACTTTGAGGGCATCAACAACTTCTGAGCAAACAAATAGGAAATGACCTAATGAATACAAATAATATACTAATAATATACTATTAATATACTATTAATATACTGAACCTCAAATCCAAAGTCCCCCCTATCAACATAGTCCCCAAGGAACATGAATGAAGCAGGTGTCAGTATAGGGCCCATGCGCCACAAAACCTTCTCAAAACATATCAAATCATGAAAATTACCATGAAGATCACCTGTAATAATATACTAATAATATACTAATAATATACTAGCGGTATACCTAATACGTAGCAGGGTGATTTTACAGGTAACAGTCTGTTCTCATTAGCGAATATATCGACTGCTTGAGAGCAGATGGTCAAGAAGCACCTGGCGACTGATCCCATATCAATAGCGCCCCACGAGAAACCGGCTTTAGCTCGGCCCCGCCCATCATCTCTGAGGGCGTGTTCAAAATAACGCAAACCAGAAAGCATCTCGTTAGACTTTGAGGCCTAGAACAATAATAAATAAATAAATAAATAAATAAATTAATAAATAAATAAATAAATAAATAAATAAATAAATAAATAAATAAACAGGTCCACATTATCCTTCCCTTACTTTATCAAATGCTTTGATGGAGGGGAGTCTATCAAAAGACGGTTTGTGAGGGTCCAACAGGTCCCTCACTGTCCCTGATACAGCTTCAGTACCCACAAGGTCCCATATGGTGGTAACGTCAGAGAGGGCACCACTCCTCTTCACCTAATGGAGGAAGGGAGCAGCTGGTTACTTAAAATGGCAGATATGGTGGTGTAGGGTACCTTGACAGAGTGGGTTGCTATGGTGAACCCAAGGTCGTTAGAGTCAGTAGCAGACATAGGACCAGTTGCTGGTTTGTCGGAACCACTAACTATTAAGAAGATAATTTTAACATTAGCAGCTGCTAATACATACATATACTGGTATCGTTCAAAGATACTTCCATGTGTTCATCATCAGTTTGAGGTTCCTTTGGTCTGATTGGCCTCAGCTTTACATTAAAGGGGGAGGGGCAAGGAGAAGGACAGTTTGGTCTCTCTGGGATATTGTAAGGGTCAGTTTGGTGCTTGACTGGGCTCTGGGGCAGACGGAACAAAACTGAAGTACCTCGGAACTTGAGCTGTCCCACTATCGTAAGGAACTTGCTCATGGAAAGACCATGGCTTTCCGTAACACCAAAAACTCTAAAATATCAATTAGTAATAATAACAGGCTATTAACAGCAAGTGTTATTATTACTTCCAGTTGTCGATCAGGGATTTTTCAAAAGTCTTTTCGTTGAGTTGGTTTTTAAATATAAAGATATCTCTAACCATCTCTCTATAATTACAGATACAAAATGGAGGATACATTGTACATGTTAGTACCTAAACTCCTGAAATGACATGAACCCTTTTCCCGATACGTTATAAAACCGAAATATAAACTGGCACCTTAGCTGACCAGAGACTGAGCCATGGGGTGTGGCTGGGTCCAGTGCACACAGACCCACCTGCAACTCTTCCAACGTCAAACCACCTTCAATACTAGACCTCAGGGACCTGAAATAATGTTACTATTAATAGCATTATGTTATTATTAATGGTGTTACTATTAATAGCTACAATATCTAAATATAGAACAGCATCAAACCTGAAGCAGTCAACAGTTTTGTCAGGCGGCCAACCAAATAGTTCCACAAGGTCACCAAATTCCTGAGCGTTGATCATACCACTGGGTGATCCACATATCCTCACAAACTCTTCAGCAATCTGATCCAATTCTAGAGGGAGAGAGAGGGGAGGGGTTGATGATAACCTTGTTTATTGATAAAGTGCCAACAGGGAGTCTGATGTTTGATAAACAAACCAGGTGCCTCCCTTTTCAAAATAATAATCATTATTACCATATTGTCCATATCCAGCTTCTTCCAGCATCTGTTTCTCCAGTATCCCGTGAATCCTCCTCAATCCATTGCCCTCTACAGTCTCCAGGAGTTCCATTGAGTGTACAGGCGCATTATTCTCCAGCTGGCTAACAAGACCCAGCGAGTACTGATCAACTATGATATTCTCTCGCTGGATCTCAGGACCCGACAACCAGAAGAACTGTATGGGTGTGGCCTGATCATACCTGGGCTTCACCTCATCAGCAACCACCACAATAGTGAGGACAGGGGGCACTGCAGTGTATTGGGTCAGTTTCAAGATGCCCTTTGGTTTACCGCTTACATTTAAATCCTAATAAATAACAATAATAATAATAATTTTCATTAAGCCCCAGATCATAATGTATGCAAAGCTTGTGTGGTGCAAAAAATTACCAAATTAGAACAAAGAAATGCAAAAGTAAGATTACTGAACTACTGACAGGTTATTATACTAATTTAAAACTAACATCCTCCATAAGTGATTGTACTACAGAGGCAGTGTCATGATCTTTAGAGACATCAAGCCCTTTCGACGGAAGCTTAAGGAGTTTAGTATTCTGATCCTCAACGAGGAGGTACTTCCCTCCTGACCTACGGAGCAACAGGACCACTACAAGATCCATCTCTATGCTTTCATTTGCTGTTTTATGAGGCACACCTCCTAATGGTTATGTTTAATTAACCAAACAAGACCTTGAGGATCACTTGATGGATTTTGTCTCTGGAATGTGCTGAGTCAGCATGAAAGATCACGTGATCGTAGAGAGAAAAGCGCGGGCTTTATTCCTTATAAAAAGGAGAGACCCAACAAGAAGAAACTCAGTGTCCATAGAATCTAGCGCACCTCCTCCAACTCATCCTCTCTCAAGAAAAAGAAGCAATGGCCCGTACAAAGCAAACTGCTCGTAAATCCACTGGTGGAAAGGCTCCAAGGAAACAGCTAGCCACCAAAGCTGCTCGTAAGAGTGCCCCAGCTACTGGAGGAGTCAAGAAGCCTCATCGTTACCGTCCTGGTACCGTAGCTCTCCGTGAGATCCGTCGCTACCAGAAGTCGACTGAGCTCCTCATCAGGAAGCTTCCCTTCCAGAGGCTGGTCCGTGAGATTGCTCAGGACTTTAAGACTGACCTCAGGTTCCAGAGCTCTGCTGTTGCTGCTCTTCAGGAGGCCAGTGAGGCTTACCTTGTCGGTCTCTTTGAGGACACCAACTTGTGTGCTATCCATGCCAAGAGAGTGACCATCATGCCCAAGGACATTCAGCTAGCTCGCCGCATCCGTGGAGAGAGAGCCTAAACAGGGCAACCATCCATTGAACTTTATTCAACCGGCTCTTTTCAGAGCCACCCATCTCTAACAAGAGATTCTCATCTGATTCCATCTTGTGATGTTTATTGATTATGTTTATGATTATATTTTATTTTAACACACCAAAAAGTCAAAAAACATTAAAAGTCACTGCAAATATTTCCAAAGCCACTCCTTCTTTTAATGTGTACAAAATGGCTGCTCCCTCAGATGTACAGTATGAGCTCCATGTGTTAATGATAAGCAAGTCAAAGCTCAAGTCCTCCATAAGGAGCTCCACACTATTGGCTGGATTTGCTATAGTCAGTACTAGCAAGATGAGTGTCACTTGAAAGTGTAATGGTGTATATGTACTGTTTGATTCACACCCCTAATGGTCCCAGCTTTGAATGTTGGGAGGGCCTTTAAAGATAAGGATATGATACTCCTATTACCTTACTGTTGTGGGATGTACTTGCCGGGTTTTATTTCTGTTTATAGCTTTAGTTTGATACCCATGTGAATGGCTGGTTTTATTTTGGCAAATTGATATCAAAATGTCGAAATTTCCCCCTCATAGTAACCAACTGAACTGTATCCTACCAGTAGTTTCCCTCTTACAGGTTGGTCTGGTAGAGATTGAAGTTAGTCCAACTACACCTGTTCCATTACTGATCATATTTGCAATGCACAGTGCAGTCCTAGTCTTCATTCATCTCCTCTCACTGATGCTGGCTACTTTCCTCCTACCTGAACTAGAAGCAGCTGGTACTGGAGATATTAGCAGTTCTCTTGATATTGCCAAGAGTTTCACTGTACAGCTCTGTTGGGTTCTCTCTAACGTCATTGGAATTATTTTACTTATTACAGAGATCATACTTGTTGCTTTCGTCAAGTTCTATCCAACGGAAACATCGGAACATGAAAGCATTCATGCAGCAACAGCTACCATACTGATCCTGTTTGTATTGTGTGTAATGGCAGTTCCTCTTATTATCTACCAGTCACGTGTCGTTGCCAAGCATAAGCTCAAGTTTCATGAGAGAGGATTGGGACGTGCTAGACAAATGCTTGAAGACATGAACTTTCAAATAGGAGAAGGTGGAGAGTCTTCATCAAGAGATGCAACCAGTTACAAACCTTGAACTCTCATAGTTATGTTCATTCATCAACTCATTCATTTTTAATAACTAGTTTTTATAACTATTTAATAACTAGGCGGTTGTTGCCTAGCAACAGCTGTGAACATACACGTGTAGTCACGTTGCTCTTACTTAATTCTGTTCTGGATGTTCTTTAGTTAGAAGATGAACAAAAGGCCAGTAGCAGGTACCACTGTAGCTATTGAATGACTAGTTTTATTCTTTTTAGGACCTTTCCCAATGTTTGGTAAAGTGAACCAGCAAGGAAGAGGGAGGGGTGGATCTAATGCCAAAAGACCAAGAGTAGCTCTTTATTCACATCCTAACAACATCATTGGAGAAGAGGCAGCAATACCTCCTTCCACTTGGAGTAGCAATACTAGCAGCACTGGCTCTTGGAACTGGAGGGAAGCAGCTGAAAAGAAATGGCCTCCACAAGCCTATAGAGCGGGGACTAGGGGAAGGGGAAGGGGAGGATACAGTAACGTTATCGACAGGAAAAGAACAAAGTACATCTGTTTACATGTAATTATTGATTATCTATTGTATGTGAAATTTTAAGTCATTTTAGTCTGAAAGTTTACCTAATTAACATTAATTCTCTCTCCTCCTGCAGTCAAGAGAATGTCCAGCCAGTTCAAGTTGCAGCTCATTCTGCAGCAGCAGGGCCCACTAATAGCTACTACTCTAGAAACACTACCAGCCATTCTTACCCTCCTCTTCCTCCTCCCCATTGTGTCTCATATCCTCCTCCTGGTGGATCCCGCAGTACTTATAATGCTCCTTCACAATACAATCAACAACCATTGATTGATAATACACAACCAACTACCAGTCAACAACCAACGGTTAGAAAAGAATTAGGACAAGAAAGAGAAGGACAGAGATACATTGAACAGGTATCATTACATTTATTTATTTAGTATCATTACAGCTGTTATTATTATTATTATTCCCTAGCCAAAAAAGATGCTTGAAAGCACTACTAGCAGTAAAGGAGTAATGGCAGGAGGGAAAGGAAGGGCATTGAAGAAAGGAGGAGGAATATCACGTGTTATCACTACAACAGGTCAAGGAATACAACAATGGAACCTGTTGAATGGAACACAAGAACACCTCACGTTTGAACTGTTTGGTAAATTATATCCAGTGAATGTTGTGTGCATTTATAATAACTGTAGGTACGGCCATTAGTCTGGTGACTGCTGGTGAGTTTGGATGTCAACAGTTTCTATTGAAGACAAGCAGTGGAACTGTCAAGTAATTGTAATGTTCTTCATAATCCATCATCATCATCTCTCTCTCTCTCCTTTAGGTGTTGCTACTGGGAGATGGTAAGTACATGTATATGATATTATACTAATAATTATTATATACACGTAGGGTGTCAAATTCTCTCCTATTATTAAAGGCCGGTCATATAGGTATTATTAATTACTAAGTACACTAATTAATGGTATATTGATAGAGTTGTTGGTAACTGGGACAGCAGGCACCAGTTCTTAAAGACGGCTTCCCTAAGACCATCAGAACAAGAAGAGGAGCAGTTCCTACCTCAGGTACTAACAGCTACCAATAAACTAATCAGAGAATTAGCTGCCATTACAAATGAGCAGTAAGAACCTTATGGTGAGGGAGAGTACTATAATCCATACTTATTGTTGTACAGTTGATCTGTAAGTGCATCTATTGTAACTGAAACTGTAGCAGGTTTCTTTCAACCACAAGATAGTTATAATTATCATTAAAATACTGACTGAGTGATGAAAATACACAATAATGATTAAAATAGAATGAAATAGTCATTGAATATAAGTATTGATAACAGCAATACGACCCTCCAACTCATAAATCTTCAAAAAACTCGATTCGGGATTTAGTTGAACCAGATTTACTCTAACAAAAGATAAGTAAAACCATCAATAGTGCTGTACTGTTATACTCAAACCTTGTCATAAGTATAGTGCTTATGTGAGCTTTGTCTCACTATTGAGGCATGGATCCTTTGAGTGGTGGAAACCTCAGTCTTGCTCTTTCTCTCTTTCCCCCTCACTCCTCTGACTAGAGGCAATGGAGAGGACTCCTTCTCTTTCTCTTCTTGTTTAAAGTCTGCTACTTCATTTTGAAGTGCTGTTAGTTTCTCACTCAAGTATTGTGACTGCTGCCAATAGTCCTCATGCTGTTTTTGTAATTCAGTAGCAAGATCTTCAGTATTGCTGACATCAACTGAACTGCTTCCATTAGGCAACACATCAACAACTGTATCATTGGAATCACCTAATTCTGATGACAGCTGTATAAATATAAAATAAGAATTAATAATACGTAAAGTATATATTCATACTAGTGAAGTAGGTGTCTTGACTGTAGGTGAAGTGTCTTTGTATTGTAAAGTCAGTGGTGAAGGAGGTGAGTTGTTAATGTGAGCTCTCTCAAGTCGTTTCCTTAAGCTCTCTGCTTCTTGTCTCTCCTGTTGTGCTGTTTGTTGTAAACTTGCTGCCTCCTCCTTTGCTTTGATGACTTTCTTCTTCATGACTATTCTTTCCTCTTCACTCTACAACACAAGCAGGGTTTAACAATACCATGGCTCCTGTCATTACTCCATTATCTTCTCCTCACTTTAATAGCTGAGGCTCTAACTCGCTGCATCTCAGCTTCAGTCTCAATCTTCTTCCTTGTCAAACTGTGTGTTTGTTCTTCTGCTATTTTCATTCTTTCCTCCATTATCTGTGCTCTTGTCTCTGCTGCCAACTGAAAGAGAGGGCTGAGAGATGAAGGTTCTTCATTAATGATGATATACTTTTGCTTGATGTGCCTGTTGGTTCTCCTTCTCTAATGCTATGAGTCTTTCTTCCAGTTCTTTCTTTTCTCTTTCAAGTTGCATTCTTGCTGCCTTCTCAGTCTCAAGCTTGTCTCTCTCCATCTTTTCAAAGAAAAGACATATCAAAATGGCCGGCCTCCTACCCAAAACTTACTATCTTTCTGCTCCTCTCTTCCTTTGCTTGAGCCCTCATTTGCTGTATCTCCATGGTAGCTGGCTTCCTTCTCTTCAAATAAAGGTCATGATTGCCAACACAAAGTTGCATGATCTGAAGGAGAGAGAGAGAGAGAGAGAGAGAGGAAGAGAAGGCAGTGAGTCTGGTAGTGTAATAGTACAAATAGTGACTGCTCAATGAACTTTATTATAGACCAAACACTGGAATGTGCATTAAACTATTAATGTCATCAAACCACATCAAAGCAACCAATCAATATACAGTAATAATGATAATAATAACTTACTAGGTCAGATATTTTAGTTTTTGGTACATAAAATACAAAATCTGGTGAATTCCTGTCCTCTGGCATAATGCAGAACTAATAATAATAATAATAATAATAATAATAATAATAACAATAACAATAATGGTAATAATAATTTATTATTGTCGCTACCTTTTTCCCGTGATATTCAACATTTCTAATCTCACCCCATGGAAATGATATCTTTGGTTGTACTTTATTGTCATGGTTGTATATATTTAGACCATAAGCATCTACACCCAACCACAGCTGGGACCCTTTCTTATTCTAAAAGAGGAGGAGGGATTGAGAGCAGGTGGTGGCAATACATAAAAGGGTTCCTTTATAATTGTGCAATTAGTAACACAAGATGTGCCAAGAAACAAAGTTGCTTTAATAAAAACTATTTGTTTATTATTAATCAACTTACTGTGATCTCAAAATAATTAATTCCGTACATTTCCAAGTCTTGGGCTATTTTTAAATATTCTAATTCAGCTTCACTCCTACAGTATCATTATGACATCATATGACATCACATGACATCATTACTTTAGCATGTTAGTGTGTTTGGTCCATAAGTCTATCAGTTGAACCTCCCACTGCTGGGGAGTGAGATCAAACTGTGTGATCACCTATTAATAATCATTGATTAATTAATATGGGTGTGGCACATTACAATTAATTAATTAATGCGTGTGGGCATACATTTGAAGGTAGTAAGTGCTGGTTATTAAGGAAGCCAGGAATATGGACAGATTCATCATAAGGTCCGTACTATACAAAGGAAGGAGAGAGAGTGTGTGTGTTAATTCAAAAGTTGTAGCAGCTGTACTTCAGATTGTAATGCAAATGATGCTAATAGCAGCGACGCCTCCGGAGAACAATAGATCCTTTCATCAATAATATCTTCCTTACACTATAGTAATAATAATAATAATAATAATAATAATAATAATAATAATAATAATGATAAGCCCCGCCTCTCTTACATGCAGATAGAACAGATGTATTGTTACTTCCATTATTAAAGTGCTCACATCCTCTGGGTAGAACTTTGGACGGAATTTAAAGCCAACGACGCTGTCCTTAGGAATGTGCTGATCAATGATCTATGGACGACAATCATGACATGAACAAAGAAGTGTGCCTCTTATACAGAATCAAATTTGCATTTTTATGAATTTTTAAAGTTGCTTCAAAATCGGACAAAAGTCCCTGTACTATAGTACATGGTCTCGGGCCAAATTTTGCCAAAAATGAAAAGTAGAGAATTCTCCATTTTTATAATTTTTTGATACATATACATGTTCTTATGTTGTGTAGAAAGTTTGAGCTGATTCCGATCAAGTGTGGGCATTTTACAAATCTTTGAAGTTCCTCTTGCCCTGTACAGGTAGAGGTTGTTTCATGTAACTGTATGTCTCACCTTTTTATCGTATCTCAGCCAAGTCTTGAAACCTTTAGCGTCAGTAAACATTAGTCCAAAGTACCAGACCTCCCTCAGTCCCAGGGTCCTCGTCACTAAATCAAACAGCTGTTTACCTGTTGCTTTACCCTGTAATGAATAGGGGCGTGGCTTTACATGTACATGTACATTTTCACATGTAATTATCATTATCATTACAATTATTATTAATATCATCATTCATCATTATGTTTCCTTACTTCAATGGAGAATTCCAGTACAGCATCAATGGTAGTTACCTCAACGTTCAGTTGTTTGCTGGTAATATTCTTGGCCATTTTCAGTGATTGCCTGGTTGGTGGGCGTGGTCACAATAAGCCACGCCTCCAGACACACCCTATCACGAGCAGGAGATTGGGGAAGGTGTTTGCCTGTTTGGTTCTGAATGATGATTCTCTTTCTTTCTACTCCTCTGTTTCCTGCTACCTAGTTCTCTTGATCCTCTCCTCTCTTTCAATGGAGGTCCAGCGAGAAGTCCCTTCTAAAGGATATGATTTCACTAACTATTCCAAGAGTTTTAGGTTTGGAGGGAGGGACAGTTTGGCTGCCGTCTCCCTCGACCTCTCACTGGCCAACCTCTTTCAAAAACTAACAGTAGAGTGCAGGTACGTGTACTATACATGGTGCTCAATGTCATTACATGTTGTCTGATGGTGGATGTGTAGAGGAGTGCTGGGAAACCCCCAGTGGAAGCATTACCGTCACATGCAGCTCTTGAAGAATGACCAGATACGACTGAGCAATGGAATATGGAGATCATGGCACATTCAGTGTTAGCTCCTTTACCTTATGTATGTACCTGTACCTCTACATATTCTCTTCTTCTTTAGTTCAAAAAGGTTGTAAGCCAAAGTTTTGCAAGTTTGCCGTAGACCCAGAAATAGACGTGGCCTCACACAAGAACCCACAGGTCTGTGTATATTAGAGCACTTTATGTGGTACTGTACACGTTACGTTTGTTTCTAATTATTAGAGTGTCGTGATCGAGGGAAAGTATTGGAAGAGAACAAGACAGGCTGTCGCTAATGAATATAGAAAATGGCGCCTCTTTTATAAGAAGAAAAATGTAAGGATGCCTATACAGCTGGTGGGGGAATCAGCTGTACCATAATGTGTACATGTACCTGTAATTCTTTCCTCTTCAATTTAAGACAAACAATTAGAATTTGTGGTTTATTGTAGGCGTGGTCAAACATCAAGAGGATACCAGCAAACACTGGTAATGCACAGGTTAGCCACACCCCTAACCACACCTCCTAATCACACTCTTTATCCTCGTCACTTGTAGCAACAGGAAGGACAGGCAGGGGGAGACATTGCAGTGCAAGCCGACTTAAGTAACACGACTAACAGGTAATTAAAACCCGTTTATACAGGTGCATGTACATGTACTTGTTACTATTGATAGGTTTTCAAACACTTTGTTGCAAGGACTGGAAGGTGAGAGGGTATGGTTGATGGGTGGGGCTTACCAATCATTCTTTATAGATTTTCCTGATCTTTTTATGAACGTAATCCCTCGTCCTGGAGATGAGAGAACCTACATGAGGCCTTTAGTGGAGTCGGCTGAAATGTTACAACCAAATCTTGACATGCTAAACCCAACACTGGACGATCTGTTGGACCACCTGGAACCAATGGAAGGTATTAGGGAGGGGAGGAGCCACATCTATTAATAATTATGATAATTACTTTTAGTGATATTTCCATCATTCAATGGCACGGGCATGAGGGCTGGATCGGTACCGCCTTTTGCTGGTAACACTCCGCCCAGTATGGCCCCGCCTTCTCAAGGAGTGTCTCCTAGCAACATGTACTTAATGTCTGATACTGGCCCCGCCCAGTACAGGAATCAATCTGATATTAATTACGGGAGTTCAATGACATTCATGACTCCACCCAACAAGACAATGGGTAATAACAAGAGTACATAATATATAAAGAGAGTATCGAACGGCCCTATAGAAGACTACTGCATGAGGGCGTATTTGCTCAAAGTCACAATCCGCATACTCCAGTATACTTACCATATCACGTGATCCACCATGTGGCAACATTATCTGGCCCTTAGCTTTTTAAAACTTGGCAATCTCTTCCAATACGAGAAAGGAGCTCGAAAGAAGGCTGGAAAGATGAACTACAAAGGCAGTGCTGCTAGTATCCAGGAGTTTGTGCCCCAAGCACTTGCCAACTCGTGACAATGGCAACTCAATGTCTACGCGATAATTATATTCATTGATAAAGTATACTGGAGTATGCGGATTGTGACTTTGAGCAAATACGCCCTCATGCAGCAGCTTGTATAGGGCCATTCGATACTCTCTTTAAGTATTATATACTCTTGGTAATAATAATGAATAATAATAATACTTGTTTATTAATTATTATTAATTAGATCCTATTCCAGAAGAGGTCAGTAGAACCGGTTCTTATCAACCAATGAGGTCTCCCTATGGAGTGGGCGGGGCAGTTGGAGCCCCGCCCATTAATGAGTACCACATTAATCCCTCGGGGTTTCTCAATCCTCCAGTAGCTCCTACTCATCAAGAGGTTGGTCTGAGACCTGATTCAGAGTCCATGGACCTAGGGCCTGGCCACACCCATCCCAGTCTCCACCCACAGCCTAAGCTGTCATATCAAACTAGTATCATGACTAAACCCACACCTCTTTTCACAACAGATGAGGCCCCACCCTCTTCAATTATGTATGATACGGGGCCACACCCACCAGTGACTACGCCCCAATCATCAGAGCTCTTGTCTTTATACAACACGTACCCTGAGCCATCACTCTATATACAACAGCAGCAGCAGCAACAGTGTGAGCCTTCATCTTACCCTCGTACTGGACCACAGTACAGACTAGGGGAGGAGGTGAGGGGTGTGGCTACTGGAACTAGCCCCACCTACTCCAAAGGAAGTGTTGAGCCCAACATGCAGTTGATAGCGGAACAGATGAAACGACTTGAGGAGGAGCAGCTGGAGCAGATAAGAGAGATTGAGAAGCAACAGTCCATAGCATCACAGCAGTATCTACTGTTACTGGAGCAGTACGTCTCTGAATCAGGTGAACAACCAACACAACAGCAGCAGAAGGACCTAGCTGCTGTACTGTCCAACCCTGCCTCGGTCCAGATTCTTAAATCAATATTAACACACGATGGCTCAAAGAGGTCTCAGAGGGACCCACCTAGCAACGTGGCTCCACCCCTTATTGTTAAACAGGAACTGGTATCACCTCAGCAATCATCATTGGACCTGCAGTCCATGGCAACTGAACCAGTTCAAACTTCAACACCTTCTCAGTTAGTAAAGGTGGGTGTGACCTAGTTATATTAATAGTTATTAACAGTTTAACAGGCTTCCGGCGTTAGTGACTTTCAAAGTCGTCTCTTAATGGCAGCTGCAGCTCAGGTAGGCGGAGCCGATTAATTTATTAATAATTATTAATACCTCAGGCTTGCTCACCCTCAGTATCACCTTATAGTGCCCCACCCACTAGCGGTAAGTATAGTCAGGTGACTCTCATGTGACCTGATCTATTTATAGAAGGAGGAGGCGCTAGTTACCGGACTAGATCTCCAGACATACATGAGAACGCAGGGGGCGTGTCACCTGCTCTATTGGTGGGTATTTATTATAGTTTATGATAAATGACTAGTTTCTTGTAGAAGAAGTTTAAAAATGCTCGTAACTTGACGCCAGATGAGAAGAAGATGTATCAAGAGTTGAGACGACAGTCTCATATCACAGCTGAGCAAAAGAGGCGTGGCAGTATTAAGAACGGGTTTGAGCAGCTCCAAAGTTTAGTAATCAACCCAACACAGCACCCCTCAGGTAAAGTGAGCAAGGCTGTACTTCTGGAAAAAAGTAATTAATAATAACTGAATAAATAAATGTTAGTAATAATTATTTATTTAGCAATCGAGTATTTGGAGAGCAAACACACAGAGAGGGATGCCAGAGAGAAAAGAATTGACCAGTTAAAAGAAGAAATATCAAATTTGAATCAATTAATCACTTCTTGTCAGCAACAGCTACCTGCATCTGGAGTATTAGTCACAACACGACAGGTGAGGGGTGGGGTCAGGGGCTGGAGCTTTATTGCATTTTTATAGAGAAATGAAGAGAACAGACAGCACTTTAAGGAATACGTGCAACAAAGAACCAATCAAAACTATAAGTTCTGGATAGTATCCTCTTGTTAATTACTGGGTGTGGCTTTAATTAAGATTGGCTGATGTTACGATATGAAAGAAAAGCATATAGAGTTCTTGATTTTATTACATTTTCTGATACATATACATGTTTTTATGTTGTGTAGAAAGTTTGAATTAATTCTGATCAAAATTGGATTTTTTACGAATTTTTTAAGTTGCTTCAAAATCGGACAAAAGTCCCTGTACTATAGTACATGGTCTCGGGCCAAATTTTGCCAAAAATGGAAAGTAGAGAATTCTCCATTTTTATTACATTTTCTGATACATATACATGTTCTTATGTTGTGTAGAAAGTTTGAGCTGATTCCAATCAAAATTGGATTTTTTACAAATTTTTTAAATTGCTCCAAAATCGGACAAAAGTCCCTGTACTATAGTACATGGTCTCGGGCCAAATTTTGCCAAAAATGGAAAGTAGAGAATTCTCCATTTTTATTACATTTTCTGATACATATACATGTTCTTATGTTGTGTAGAAAGTTTAAACTAATTCCGATCAAAATTGGATTTTTTACAAATTTTTAAAGTTGCCAAATGTCATTTTTAACTTACAATTCTCCTCCTTAACTCACTGTTTCTAATTATCAGTACAGTATAATATTACAGCATTTGTTCGAGTCCTACAATAGCAGCGTATCTAGTGCTAGTCCAGAGGTTTTATGTCAGTCTGTCCTCTCCTGGTGCGATCAGAACTGCAGCCTCCCCGCCCTCAGACCTGGTACAACACTATTGAATGGTGTCACATTGTTTTAGTTATTCATTTGTTTAGTTGTCATGAGCAGTTTGAAAGAGCTCAGTGTTAAGACCACAATATTGTCTGATCCGAGTAAACTCCCGGAGCAGTTGAGTCAGTATGGATCAGCTCCTGTTCACCCAGCTGGAGCTCAGAGTGAAGCCAAGAGATGAGAGTCTGCCCTCTTACTGAACTATTCATGTACTCTACACACTCACAATAATCTGCTGTATCATCATGATTGTTATTATTATTATTATTATTATTATTATTATTATTATTATTATTATTTGTTGCTGTTTATAGTATTGTTATTATTTTTACATGTAACAAGTGTTGTTGCTAATTCTATTTTGAGAATATTTTTGATTTATTAATAAAATTAATGATAATAGTTCCAATTGGAAGAAGTGGCACCTCATTTTACTGTTTCCATGGTTACAGTATCTATGGCTACCAAATTACATAACAACAAGATGGCGGCTGGTCAGGATGTTCCTTATTGCTTAAAATGGAGTGCCAAAGACGTAGCTGAGTGGATCGGATCGCTAGGTTACCCTCAATACAAGGTAGAGGAGTATTATAAGTATTATTATCATTAGTAACGGCAGGAGTGCTTTACAAGCAACATCATAACGGGAAGGAAGCTCATCTGGATCAACTCGTCCAACCTTCCAAAGATTGGGATCACTGACTGGAAGGACATTCAAGTAAGGAGAGAGAAGAGAGATTGCTATTAATAATGTATGCAGTCTTGATTGAGCAGGTGTTCTTTTACCCACACACAGGTAATATCAAAAGAGGTAAGAGACTTGCTCCATATTGAGGACCCTTGTTGGAACAAAAGCATCTCATTACCTCCAGCCAGCGAACTGCACCTCTTTCTCGAGAGAAAGAGTAAGTCTGGCCGCCATAGCGATGAGTTAACATTCAAACCTACAGCCATGAACAAATCTATTGATTAATTAATAATTATTGTATCATAAAAATAAAACAACAAAGGATGTAAACAAAAATAAACAACAAACATATTCTCCACTATAATAATAATCATAATAATAATAATAGTAATAGCATGATAATAATTGTGAATATTAACCACTGACAGCAAGAGGGAGGGAGAGGGAGGGAAAGGAGGTAGCAACAGATACAGAGGAGGAGGAGGAGTTGTTCCAAACTAGCTTGACTGGTAAAAACAGAGCAACATTATTATAATACTAGAGAATGAAGACCAGAACAATGCATGTACAATAGAATGAGAATACTCTAAAAATAAAAGAGAAAGAATTGATACTATTTTTAGAACACATGACCCATTCTTACATGTTCGTTTTTTCATTTGAAATTCTTTCATGAAATTTGGGACTTCCTTTTCACTTGTTCCTTTCTTGATAGGAGATGAAACCTTAAATAGAAGTGCAAAAATGGAGAATCCTTTTACTTTCATTTTTGGAAAATTTGGCCAAAATCCCTGTACTATAGTACAGGGACTTTTGTCCGATTTTGGAGCAATTTAAAAAATTCGTAAAAAATCCAATTTTGATTGGAATCAGTTGAAACTTTCTACACAATATCAGAACATGTATATGTATCAGAAAATGTAATAAAAATGGAGAATTCTTTACTTTCCATTTTTGGCAAATTTTGGCCCGAGACCATGTACTATAGTACAGGGACTTTTGTCCGATTTTGGAGCAATTTAAAAAATTCGTAAAAAATTCAATTTTGATCGGAATCAGTTGAAACTTTCTACACAACATAAGAACATGTATATGTATCAGAAAATGTAATAAAAATGGAGAATTCTCTACTTTCCATTTCTGGCAAAATTTGGCCCGAGATCATGTACTATAGTACAGGGACTTTTGTCCGATTTTGGAGCAATTTAAAAAATTTGTAAAAAATCCAATTTTGATTGGAATCAGCTCAAACTTTCTACACAACATAAGAACATGTATATGCATCAGGAAATGTAATAAAAATCAAGAATTCTCTACTTTCCATTTTTGGCAAATTTTGGCCCGAGACCATGTACTATAGTACAGGGACTTTTGTCCGATTTTGGAGCAATTTAAAAAATTCGTAAAAAATCCAATTTTGATCAGAATCAGCTCAAACTTTCTACACAACATAAGAACATGTACATGTATATGCATCAGAAAATGTAATAAAAATGGAGAATTCTCTACTTTCCATTTTGGCCCGAGACCATGTACTATAGTAGAGGGAGTTTAGCACTACAATACAATAGTACTACAAAGAGCACACACTGTACTACAGTAGTTATTACACTATACAGCAGTGTACAGACATGTACCTCAGTGTCTTTTCTTTTTGCTAATAATTCTTTCTTCCAAGCTGGGACTCCACCCTCTCCCTTCTTCTCACTGTCGCTAGGCAACTGTTTCCTTGGTGACGGAGGTGGTCCCCCTCCAAGTCGTCTCTTAAGAATGAGGTCTTTCTTCCATTGAGGGAGCGACGGGTCAATATCTGTTGGGGACATCTCCTTATCAATGGGAGTGGCTGATTTAGGTGTGGCTGATTTGGGTGTGGTTTTATTATCCTCTTCTTTGGTAAGAGGTGTTATTGATACAGGAGAGGGTTTAGGTTTCTCCTTTGGTTTGATCTTGTCTTGTGTTGTATCGCTAGGTCTAGCTTCTTCTTTGCTAGTGAGAGTCTCTTTATCAGCTCCTCCTGGTTTAGTTGCCTCCTTCAGTTTCTTCCTCTCTTCCAGCCTCTTCTTCCAACCAGGGACACTGTCCTCCTGTAATTAATAAATAACAACAACTACAACACAATATCTATTACTTCATTTTCTGATTCTTTGTCTTGTTTCATTTCTCCTGGTTTATTCTTACTGCTGCTGCTGGTAGTAGCACTTGGTACTTCTTCTTTCTTTGAACTGCCTCCAGTGGCAGCTGCTGTTGTCTCTCCCTCTCTCTGTCTCCTTCTCTCCTCTAGCCTTTTCTTCCATGGAGGCATTTCTTCATCTTCATTTTTCTTCTTACTATCCTCCATTTTCTTCTCTTCCTTTTTCTCAGTCTTCTTCTCCTCACCTCCTGAAGTTGTTTTCTCTTTTGTTTTACCACCAGCTCCTCCTCCTCCTCCTAATTTCTTCTCCTCTTCCTCTCTCTCTCTTTCCATTCTTCTTTCTTCAGCTCTTTTCTTCCATGATGGTATCTCTTCTTTCTTCTCCTGCTGCTTCCCTTCAGCTTCTCTTTGCTTCCGTCTCTCCTCCAGTCGTCTCTTCCAAGCTGGCACTTCCTCCTCCTCTTCCTTTTCTTCTTTTTGTCTTCGTCTCTCCTCAAGACGCTTCTTCCAGGCTGGGACATCCTCCTCTTTTTTATTTTGTGTCTCAGAACGCTTATCTTTAGAATCATCTAAACTAACTTTGCTTGATCCAGACCCCTTATCTGCACCAGACCCCTTATCTGTACTGGTCACCTTGCTGCTTGATTCAGAATTTTTATTTGATTCAGAACTCTTGTCATCTTTAAAACTGCTGGTTGAATCAGAAATTTTGTCTGATTCAGGCCCTTTATCTGTACCTGACCCCCTATCAGTACTGGATCTCTTCGACCCCTTATCTGTACCAGACCCCTTATCTGTACTGAACTCCTTATCTGTACCAGACCCCTTATCTGTACTGGACCCCTTGTCTGTACCGGACCCCTTATCTGTACTGAACTCCTTATCTGTATTGGACCCCTTATCTGTACTGGACCCCTTATCTGTATCAAAACTCTTTCCTGCTTCAGAAATTTTATCTCCTTTCTCTGCTTCAGACCCCTTGTCAAAACCGGACCCCTTGTCTTCAGTGAGTTTATGGTTCTTGTCAGCTGGTGACAATGGTGACACAGGTGAGACACTGGCCGGGGACAATGGTACGTTAATTCGCTTTGGTTTTGGCTTAGGAGGGAGTTTCTTAGCTTTAGGACTAACTGGAGTAGGTGTGGTCAGTTTATCAGTGGGTGTGGTTAGTTTATCAGTAGGTGTGGTCACTGTATTATCACTCAGTGGGTCTTCAGTGGCCGTCACTAGTTTTGCTGCTGCTCCAATTGGTAACTTGTTCTCGATCTTCCTCCGTCCAAAAGATGGTGATCCAGTTATTTTACTGCCAAACTTGTCATCATCTCCAAACAATGAGCTACTTCCCTTGTCATCTTTCTTTGCTGATGTGTCTCTTTTTGGTGATAATGGTGACTTCTCTCTTCTTCCAATGATTGACTTTATGTCTTTGCTAGGCTCAGGCTCTTTTGGAGGTTCTTTAGTGTCAGTAGGAGCTGCTGTAAGTGGCTTCTCTTCAAACAGATCTTCATCAAACAGGCTGGCAGCTGTCGGCTTCTTCTCTTTCTCCTTCTCTTTGATGTCTTGGAACAGGTCATCGTCAAAAAGTGATTTGGCTTTGTCTTTTGCTGATGGCATCTTGTCTTCTTTCTTTTCCTCCATCTTATTTCTGGACTCTGTCTCATCTTCAAAAAGGACTAGTCTATCTTTATCCTTCTTTTTCTTCTCTTCCTCTCTCTCCTTCTCTCTCTCTTTCTCTCTCTCCTTCACATTCCTTATAGCATCAGCTGCTGCTCTATCATAAGCTGATACATTCACTTTTGAAGAGCGAGTCTTTCTTAACGGCTTCTCCGGCCCTCCCAACTTTGATACCTCAATAGACCCAGCAGGCCCAGTAGACCTGCTAGCAGAGGGTGGAGCTACTCTCTCTTTCTCTTTCTCTTCTTCCTTTTGCTCCTCCTGCTTCTTTTCTTTGCTCGTAAAATCAGTTTTTGTTTTATCCAACAAGCTAGTCAGTTCACTGTCGAGCAGCATCGAGTCATCATTAAACAATGATGGAACCTCTTCCTTAAACAGAAGTGAGTCAACGCGGCTGCTGCTACTATTCCCTTCCTTTGGGCTCCGTAACGTCACTCCAAGAGGAGATGGGTCTGGTCGACTGGGAGTGGTTTCAATAGATACTGGTTGCCGTGGTGATGATGAGTGCTGAGGAGAAGTGGCTGGCTCATGGCTGGGAGACTCTGCCTTGTCTCCTTCTTCTTCTTTGATTGATATCCTGCTCATGCTGGAGAGGCTGGAGGTCTCTGACTGAAGGTCATCGACCGAACGTTGACTGATATCATCTCCATCTTGATTCCGCCCCTTCTTCTTCTTAAAGAACTTGAATGATGAACGAGGAGAGGCTTCAACATTTCTTAAGCGTGACATGTCAGGTGAACTTGTATTTGAAGATTTCTTATTCGGTTTAGCTTTTACGGCAGGGGGCCCCTCCAGCCTGTCCTTACTGCCACTGCTGGCACTACGGGATAGCTTAGAGTTCTTCTTGAACAACTGGGCCAGGCCTGATATAGCCCCACCCTGAGGCACACCCACCTTTGCTAATATCTAAAGAAATAAAATAATAATAATAATAATAATAATAATGTATATTACTATAAAATGTACATAAAAATATCTCATTAATTCAAAAAATGTCAATAATCATGTTACATGTGCTGTATTGGTGTACTTACATTAAGAGGAGTAGAGTTACTGGTATTATAGCTACAGTAAGCTGCATATTATGATGTACTGTAAGTGCTGAACTAATCATTATTAATATTGGTAGATGTACTGAAGGTGGTTGATGCACTGTATCATTATTGTATTAACAATATTGATCAGACTTTAATATACACACATGTACTACAGTAAATGTATCATAATGAATGGAGTGTATGAATCAAAACAAGTCATTAAACTAACAAACAATGGTGTCATCAGTCACAAGAAAGTCAGAGGGTTCCTTTACCTGTTTCTCTCTCTCTTCCTCGCTCTGCGGAGGGCTACTCTCTATGATGGCAGCACTAGTGATGCTCCTGTTCCTACTGGTGAAGTCATGAGATGAGGCCTCCAGGAGGACTTTGGGGTCGTACGACTTTCTCTTTTCATAATAATCATCTCCAACCTTGTGAGCCAGGTGCCCAGGGAGCCTCCTTTGCTGGAGTCCTTTCCCGTGGCCGAGGTAAGCTTTCTGTCTCTGGGCAGCTGTGTCCAGCATTGAATAGCGTTGCTAGGGAGATATAATGTTTATTAATTACATATGGATCTGATTATGAAGCAACACAAACAAACAGATCCATCAGCTTCTATTCACATTATTATTGTTAGTGTGTCACGCAATGGTGACGGTTCAATTCTCAGCAGTACATGAATTAATGTACTAGTACACACATGAGGACATGAAGTGAATAAACACAACAACTTCATATCCACACACACACACACTCCAGTCATTGATCATGTACATGTACATGTACATAATACACAATCTATTGTCATTAAGGAACCTCCTACTAGTCTACTTGTCATTATTCAGTGAGTGTAACGGATCAAAGAAGGAGAGTCAACCTGTTTACAACCAGACACTAGGTCATAATGGCTTTATTGATACATGTACTGTCACTACAAGCTAAGGTTGTGTTTAATAATTAAAACAAGTTTAAAGAATATAAGTAACGGGATATCTTTACAAGGCAGCCATTTTCTCTTCTCATATTACAAATTACTACCTCTTGAACCATGTACATGTACATGTACACTACTGACAGTCTGACATTACTGCAAACTCCTCTCTCTCCCTTTGACTTACCACAGCATCAAAATCTATTTTACTGAATTGTGCCAAACTCTCAGGATTAAGCTCAATATCATCAACCTAGAGGAGGGAGGGAGGGAGAGAGTAGGAGAGAGAGAGGGGGGGGAGAGGGAGAGAGGGGGGGGAGAAAGAGGGAGGGTGAGTACGTACATGTCTGTACACTGTACACAGGTTATCATGCAGTTAGTATTATCAAACTTACATTTTCAGTCTCCTCGTCGTTGGGCTCTTCATGTTTCGATCCGTTTGAAGTCAGAGAAGGTTTCTTCCCAAGGTCAGTGATGGAGGGTGTTACCCTAACAGTACGAGGGGCAGACCCTGGGCGTGGTTTGGGCTTAGGTTGAACAACCGGAGGCTTCTTAGACTAAATAAATATAATTAATAGTTTAAAATAACAATTGTACTACATCTTATCAGACACACACACACATCACCACACCTGTAATTAATTCAAATACAGTGCAGCTGCTACCTTGTAATAACTACTAATAACTATTGAAGGCATCAGTAGAATGATTAATAGTGATCACAAGGTTTGACCATTTAAAGTAAAGTAATGTATGGCCATATTAATAATAATGATGATGATGATGATGTTAATGTATTGATGTACAGCATATACTGTTGTACATGAGAAGCTGTAGAATATAAACTAGTGTATGAGTCATAGAGCAGTACCTGTGGTCCATTCTCTTTAGTGTCATCAGAGTCCATTGTAATCTAGAAGAGAAAGGTCATAATAAAATAAAATTATGATTAGCTCAATGTTATGTTTATCAATAAACAAGTATTATCTTCACAAGATGATAAATAAACAAAGGACAAGAGGCTTGAGCTAAGAGAGTGGCGGGTAACAGCTCAAAAGAAGGTATCAATTGAACAGAAGGCTACTGGAGGCATACACCGTAAGCTGTACATTAGCCAATGACAGGTGAAGATGGCAAGCGTGTAGCTGTTTATTGTGAGCAGAAATACCTCAAGAAAGAGAAGGAGAGGATTAGATTGAGAGACCTGAGCTATTAGTGTCCAGGAGTAGAGAGAAGAGCTGACAGAAAGGGAACCTTCTCTCTCTTTATCACTTCACCTTTCTTCCCTCTATCTCTATCTCTGCAGGAGCAGGCAGTCTATGCGTGGGCGTGGTCTAGTAGGAAACTATACGGAAACTTTACTAATAATAACCAGAATCTAAACGGAGATTGTACAATTAAAGTATCCGGGAATTCCATGGGTGTGGTTTACGTTATTAACAATAAAATGGCTACCATTGCTCAAGCTAACAAACGTGTTTTATACGTTGGCGGCTTATCGGAAGAGGTCAATGAAAAGATACTCCATTCTGCCTTTATTCCTTTTGGTGATATTGTGGACATTAGCATTCCTCTGGACTACTCCTCCCAGAAGCACAGAGGGTTTGCTTTTGTGGAGTTTGAAGCAACTGGTAAAGTTATTAACAGCATTGCTACATTAGCTAGCATCATGTTAGTATTATTATTAATGTAATGCTAAGAGGCTGTTGCACAAGGATTTGTATTTTCTAATTATATGAACACAATGAAATTTTGAAAAAGGGAATTTTAGCCCCTCCCACAATATGATTATTCCTCAGTGTTTGTTTGTTTATGTTCCATTATTGTAATTTCCTTTGTTTATGTTTACAAGTACTAATAATACATCAAGTACTAATAATACATCAAGTACTAATAATACATCATGTACTAATAATACATCATGTACTAATAATACATCATGTACTAATAATACATCATGTACTAATAATACATCAAGTACTAATAATACATCATGTACTAATAATACATCATGTACTAATAATACATCATGTACTAATAATACATCATGTACTAATAATACATCATGTACTAATAATACATCATGTACTAATAATACATCATGTACTAGTAATAGATGTACATGTATATCTATTGGTCCTTGGCCAAGTTTACGATAGTAAGAGTAAATATGGAACTATACCAGTATACGTGATGTCCTGCAGTTGTACATTCTTCTGTTATCTAATTATAATGATGTGCCTTTGAACTCTTGTTCTTTACAACTTCTTGTTCCAAATTCTGACCATATCAGTCTAATGAAACCTGCTCTCTTCATTTCCTACCATTTTCTCTCTCTCTCTCTCCCTCTCTCTTTATGACACATTTAATCTGATCCATACACTACAGTAGTAACAGTTTGTGAGTGAGTGTGTGTCATCAATTGTGTTGTGTCTATGGGGACCATTTACATTTATTACCACCTTATCTTGCTATTACTCATTAACATTATTATTATTATTATTATTATTATTATTATTATTATTATTATTATTATTATTATTTTATTATTATTATTATTTTATTATTATTATTATTTTTAATATTATTTTTGTTATTGTTGTTTATTCTAGAGGATGCAGCTGCTGCTATTGATAATATGGATAATTCTGAAATATTCGGACGTACAATCCGAGTGAACATAGCGAGACCCAAGATGCTGAAAGAGGGCAGTTCAAGGCCAGTCTGGTCAGAGGATACCTGGATCAAGACATACGTGGGGAAGACACTGGAAGAGAGAGAGGAAGAGAAGGGCGTGGCTGAGGGAGAGAAGGGCGGGGCTGAAGGGGAGGAAGGGGAGCCTCCCACCAAGAAACATGCTAAACCTCGTGTCTATTTTGATATTCTGATTGGTCAATCTTCTGCTGGTCGTATTGTGATGGAGCTACACTCAGACATTGTACCTCGGACTGCTGAAAACTTTCGTATGCTTTGTACGGGAGAAAAGGGATACGGGTTTAAAGGGTGTCCATTTCATAGAATAATACCAAAGTTCATGTGTCAAGGTGGAGACTTTACCAATCGAAACGGGACAGGCGGTAAATCTATTTATGGTAACAAGTTTGACGATGAGAATTTCCAATTAAAGCACACCAAACCTGGTCTATTGTCAATGGCTAATTCAGGTCCTAATACCAACGGGTCTCAGTTCTTCATAACCCTGGATAAGACCGGCTGGCTGGATGGTAAACATGTGGTGTTTGGGCAGGTTATTGAAGGATTGGATGTTGTTAGGGAAATGGAAAGAGCCGGAACCCAATCAGGGAAGACAAGTAGATCAGTTGTAATATCAAACTGTGGAGAAATATAAACTCAAATACATGTACATGTATTTAGATTATGATGTATGCTTCCCTTTTGTTGTTTAAACTTGTTCAGTGGCCCTTGGCTTTGTTTATTAATAATTTCATCATTTTAGTTCAACAATTCCACTTCAATTGATAACCAATATGGCAGTTCCTTAATCTGCTAATGTTCCTTGAAGCCGTCACTGCTTGACTTTGACTCTTCATGTATTGTACTCTACTCAAATATAGAGCTGCTCCTTTTGAAACCAGTGATCATTAGTTTAATATATTCCGGACTAAAGGTAGCACTTTAGAGCCAGCAATAGCAATCAGTGGGGTGAAAAGTAAATAACTTTAACTAAAATTGAGTGAAAATAGTCATTGAAAATTGGAATGAAACATTCAATATATTGTGATGGATGATGAGACACTAGTTTGTATTGAAACAAGTTCTCATTCCTAAGCTTGGGATGTGTGACGTCACGTGACGTGTAGAGTAGCTTATACTGGGAGAGGTCGGGAAGCAAGTCAGAGAACAGACACTCTCTCTCTCCTTGAGTTGATAATGGCTGACCTGGAGAGTGTTCTGGCTGATGTGTCTTACCTAATGACGATAGAGAAGTCCCGCAATCCTGGAGCAAAGACTTTAAAGAAGATAGTCCTGCCTGACAACAGGTACAGAATTATTATCAGTAGCCATGCCACAGTTCAGTTGCTGTGTCTTATTTTAGTGTCCATGACGTGGTCCACAAGTGGCTCTCGTTCAAGAATGAGCTCAACTTTCACAGAATACACAAGCAAAGAATGGGTACTCTACATATAGAGGGAAGCCTCTGGATATTATATTAATATCACTCTCCCCCTCCCTCCCTCCCCCCTCTCTCTCTCCCTTTCTCTGGCAGGTACTTATTTTCTTGAGAAGTTCATTCCCCCATTGTGTGTTACTTATTCATTCCTAAAGGCGGTAAGGCTTTACACACTACAACTGCTTTGGCTACCTCCATTTTCCTCTTTCAATGTTTTATTATTATTAATATATCCCTGGCATGTTAATTGTGTGTTTAATAACATTGGACCTTCATCAACTCCAGGAAACTGTAAAACCTCCTTCTCTCTCTCTCTCTCTCTCTCTCTACAGATTCTTGATTACGAGAAGACGTCCTCCATTGTTAGTAGACAAAAGAAAGCTAAACAGATTTATGATAAATACATTTATGCTGACATGCTGGCAATGTCCTCAGTAAGTGTTGCCATGGTAACCTCGTTGCTATGGGACATGTAGGCTCTTGTTTGTGGGTGTGGCCAATTTTTTATCTAATGCACCTTTTTCATTTTAGAAAATTCCTAAAGAAATTACGGATAAAGTGACAGTATCGTTAAAAGCAAATGAAGTTTCAACAAAATTATATGGGGTAAGGAGTATTGGCTATCCATTACACGTGAATGTGTTAATGGTCCTCCCTCCATTGCTACAGGAGATTAAAGAGTATCTTTATGACGAGTTGACTGGTCTATACATGAAGGACTTCATTCACAGGTACATGTACTTGTGTATTGTTGTGATCTGGTGGAATTTCTTTGATTTTTATTAATAATCTAATTTATTAATCAATTACTCTTCTCCATTATTTGAATACTACAATACAGTAGCAGCTGTACCTCTGTGTGTGTGTGTGTGTGTGTGCTTTAAATTAGTTGGCAAGTGTCTTTGGCATAACATTAGTAGTAGCTGTTGTACTTCATTTTGTTTGTATTTTATTACAAAGAACTGGAATTTCCTGTTTTTGTAAATTCTTACATACACACACGTTATATTATTATTATTATTATTATTATTATTATTATTATTATCATTATTATTATTATTATTTATTTTAGCTCCCATTATGTTCGTTACTGTCAATGGAAATACATTGAACTATCAGTCCCTCACACAGTAAGTCATGAATTATTATTATTATTAATTTTATTTATTTATTTATTTATTTAATTCAGATAAGTTTAAGTGATTTCAATGTTCATCGTATCATTGGTAGAGGAGGTTTTGGTGAAGTGTTTGGTTGCCGGAAAGATGATTCTGGGAAAATGTAAGGGACCATCTCATTAACTGTAGATTGGTAGTTATGATCACTGGGTGGGTGGTGTTAGGTTTGCTATGAAACTGCTCGACAAGAAGAGGATTAAAGTGAAGAGAGGAGAACTGCTAGCACTGAATGAAAGGAATATGCTGGCAAAAGTAATTATTAATAGACTATTATTAATTGACTCATCCACTATTAGGTCAACAGTCCATTTGTTGTTAATCTTTATTATGCCTTTCAGACTCCAGAGAAGTTGTGCTTCATTCTTGATCTAATGAATGGTAAATTCTTTTTTATAAATTTTAAAAGCGTCTCCAAAATCTGACCAAAGTCCCTGTACTATAGTATAAGGTCTTGGGCCTTACTTTGCCAAAATGGAAAGCAGAAAATTTCCAATTTTTATCATATTTTTGATGCATATACAAGTTCTTATGTTGCATATTAATTATTATTAATTATTATTAATTAGGAGGTGATCTTCATTATCATTTGACTCAACATGGAGTATTCAACGAAGCAGAAGTACTTTAATTAATTGATTGATTGATTGATTACTTCATTAATTATTTATAATTAGGTTCGGTTTTATGCAGCTGAACTAATTCTGGCACTTGAGCACATTCATTCTCAGCTGATAGTCTATCGGGACCTTAAAGTAATTAATAATAATAATAATGGATTATTATTAATCACTTCCCCCTTAGCCCTCTAATGTCCTGTTGGATGAGGCCGGGCACATAAGGTTATCTGATCTTGGACTGGCTTGTGAGTTCTCTGATCGGAAACCTTCTTCCTGTGTGTAAGTGACTCACGTATGTTAATGTTCATGTCTTCATTGTATGTCTGCTAGTGGTACCCACGGGTATATGGCCCCGGAGGTTATTCAAAAAGGAGTTCATTATGATAAAAGTGCTGATTGGTTCTCTCTTGGTTGTGTCCTTTATAAGCTCCTCCGTGGGTAAGATATTAGGATCAGTACAGGTTCTTCTCATTACTTGTCTTTTCTTTCAGTCACAGCCCCTTCAGGTCACAGAATAAAGATGAAGTGGATCAGATCACACTCACAAAGGTAAGACAGTACATGTACTCAAGTACAGATACAGTGATCGTGATGTATGTTATGTGAATGTATGTTGTAGGAGGTTACTATGCCTAGCTCATTCTCTCCTGGTGTCTCTCAATTATTAACTGGACTGCTGGAAAAGGACCCTACTAAAAGACTGGGCTGCCTGGATACAGGGTTAGACTGACACCCACGCACATAATTAATTAATTAATTAATTAATTAATTAATTATTGTTTAGGGTTGATGCTATTAAAGAGTTACCGTTCTTTTCTGATCTCAACTGGGACGATGTGATGGAGAAAAAGGTAATATATCTAATAGTTATAGACTAGTTATTGAGAGTGTGTTCCCTTCAGTATGCCCCGCCCCTAATCCCACCCAGAGGTGAGGTGAATGCAGCTGATGCTTTTGATATTGGCTCCTTTGACTCTGACGAGACAAGAGGAGTTAAAGTATATAATAATGGAATATCAGTTAATAACGTAATACTGTATAGTTAAATGATGAAGATCAGAAGATGTACAGTCGATTTAATGTGGTGGTATCTGACAGGTGGCAGGCAGAAATGATGGGTAGGTGTGGCTTATTTTTAATGCTCCGCCCACTATTAATTAATTATTATCATTGCAGAGAGTGTGTTTGACTCAGTGAATCAAGATAAGGAGAAGCAAGAAGGAAAGGAGCGATCAAAAAGCAAAAATGGAATATTACGTAATTAATAAATAAATTAATTAATATGCTGGTTTATTGCTGTATAGCATTCTACACTGCTGATGGATCCTTCACTGATGACTCTCTCCTCCAGGGCTATGGGAGCAAGCAATCAACAGCTGCCATGTTCACCCACTGGCAAAGGAAGTATTTTAAACTCTATCCAAACAGGTTGGACATTGGAGACAGTTTTACTGTAAGAGTTGATCACTTGATGATGTTAATGTCCATCTTGTACTCTAGTCGATGAGCAAAGGTTTGGTCTCAATAAGTTTCACGGAGTCTTCAATTTTAGTCGAATCAAAACAGATCAAAGGAACGGACATCATAAGACTCCAACCAATAGGAACAAGGAGAGAGACATGTATAAAGTTTGAGGTACATTAGCTCCCATTGTCTCATCTGTACATTATTAATGTCCTTTAGTCACAGCTGGAGCACCAGATGTGGTTCCGGTTCCTCAGAGATGCTATACACAAACACGACTCCACGAAGGACCCAAGTGGCCCCATAGCACTGGAAGATGGAGGACTCATTCAGAGGAGACAGATATCGGACAGTCCAGCAAGAAGGGCACGGGAACTTGGATACACCAGGAGTGTCCCCATTCTATAGGTCGTTGCTCAAACCAAACCCATCCATAATCACAATGAATGTGGGAAGCCACACCTCTTTATTGTAGTTCAGACCGTTTTTATATTGTGTAGTGACCTGGTCAATATTAATTTTTATTATTAATTATTATTATTATTGTTTTCGTTAATTTCACATACACTTTTTCATGTTATTTTTAACCGTATTTCAGCACTATTATGAACGATTGTTATTCTTATTTTGTTCTTATGTCCTGTATTCTGTGGTACATTTCAAGGTCAAGTCCCTCCATCAGACGATAGCAATGAGCTTTAAGCCACACCTCTCCTCTGAGGCCCTGGCCCCGCCCCCTCTTCACCTCCCCTATGAACTGATACACAGTTCCTGGTGAGTATTTGAATGGCTGCACTGAGGAAATATCAATCATTAGTTCATTCTCTTTATAAGAGAGGGACAGGACCTGCTCAGAGTGTAGAGCACCGCTGACACCTACTACTCTAACCAAAGAGGAGAGCCATCCTCTTCTCACCAACTCTCCTATCGACACAAAGGAGGCATGAGGCTTAGAATCCATCAACCATCGATCCTTGATCCATTCACTTCAGTGTGTGCCTACTGTCTAATCAATCGGTGGGTGGGACTCTGGTTACTATAGTTACTATGGGGTGGGGATAAGTTCTGCGCATGCGCTATGCTCAGTTAAGTTGCAAAGATCCAGCCCCGCCCTTGTTTACTCCAGATCTAGAAACAAAGGCAATGGCTTCAAGTCGCACTGAGAGTACAAGGAACCTCATTCACTCCAGCAGCTCGCATAAGCTCCGTCCAAGGCCAGTGACAGTATCTGGGGTCTCTGTGGCCTCCACAACTTGGCTAGCCTGCACTTTCTTAATCATCATTGGTCTGGTTGTTGCCGCAGGATTCCCCCAATGGACCACTATCAACTCACCTACCACCTCACTCCAGGCCATTAACATTGAAACAGGTTTATTCTACATGTGTTACACCCCAGGACTAGGGCAGGACTCCAGTGTGCAGCCAATTTGCTCTCTTTACGTCTATCCTGAGTTCTCTCCTTCAAACAGGACAAATCTGGCCAGTATTGATCTCAGTGATATTGTCTATCTCTTTACTAGTAGTATCTGCTATGGTGTTGGTACTTGCCTTATAATGCTATCCCTCATTATTGGAATTGTGGCTTATTGTAAGCCCAGAATAAAGGAGAAGTCCATATACCTTGTGGCTTTTGTACTGCAACTATTTGCATGTAAGTTATTTCAAATCATCATCATCAACATTATTAAATCCATTATGAATTATTAGGCCTGTTTCTTCTTGCTGGGATGGTTCTTTTTCCTCTTATATATCATTCTGATTTTGCTCGTCAGTTTTGTGGTACTCAAGCAGATTATTATGTCAGAGGAAAGTGCAGCGTTGGTTGGTGTGCTCAGTTGGCCATGGTGGTCGTTAGTCTCTCATTTTATTTGCCACCTCTGGCAATATTCTCAATGAATATTGCCGACGGGTTGAAGTCCTATGGCTGCTGTTAAAAAACTGCATATGCACTCTTCTTGACATGATTTTAGATATTATAACTGCATTATTGTTATTATGAAGTTTATAATTTTTTAAACTGATGTTCCACTTCAAATATTGAAACTGGTGCTCCTTCCTTCTCATCATACTCTGTCCATTCCTATTTAATATAATAGTAACTATTGTTATTATTATATTTTAAGTTCTTTACTTTTGAGTTCAGATCTATGTCAGTAAATGGTGTTCCACTGTCTATCCCAATGGCAGTAAATCCAGACTGCAAATGAAAAAATAATTGTTACTATTAATAGGTGTTACTAATATTAGTAACAGACTATGCATTATGTTACTATTATTAGTAACACATTAAAAGTATATTATGATTACTCTTGGGTCAAAGTCAATTGGTTCCAGTCCTCTACAATCAAATACCACTATTGTCTTGAACTGGAGATTATCTTCAAAC
>NW_003546264.1:3365-36424 GCF_000090795.2 Amphimedon queenslandica | reverse complement strand
TTAGCGACAAAATGAGCAGTTCCTCTGCCACCTTTTAATGGCTGTGTCTCCTAATTAACAACAATAATGATAATAACAACGATGATGATGATGATGATGAAACTTACCAATAGTGTAATGTAGATCCAATTATCATTATCAGTCCCACAGCTATTGCATTTAATCTTAATAAATTAAAATAGAATTTACAACACAACAAGAAAGAGGATCTCCTTACTTTGAGGTACCATCTAAAATCTTCTCCTGTTGCTTCTAGTTTAGTAATTCCTTCGAGACAAGCTTTAAACTGGAGAGCTATCTTCTACAATTCATTACAAACTCATCAATTATTATCGACTACAGAACTTACCACCATCTTATTGCAGAGCTCAAATTTGCTCAGACAACCAATCATAATTGTAACTGATGAACCTTACAAATAATGTATGAAAAAATAATTTATTTTATTTATACAAAGTCAAGTCAATACAAGAACATAGTTTATCAAATTCTTCTTCATCATCAATCCTGATTGCATCATCGCTGCTGCTACCATGACGACTGTTACCATGACAACCATTGTCCCTTGTATTTGTCGTAAATGATTCTGGTACAAATGATGAGTGTGTTGTTCCGCTGGTGAATGATTTATTATTAGTAGCAGTGAATGAGAAGGAAGATGTCTTCTTCTTGTAACAATGTGATCTTTTATTTGAAGAGTTCATAGCAATACTCCCATCAAGAGTGGTTTGTCTATCAACAGATCTCTTACAAGAAACAATACCAGAACTGCTACTGTTCCTTCCTCTTTCTTTATATCTCACTTCTTCTTCTTCACTGCCGATTGAAGAACAGCTGCTCCTATTAGTCCATGGACTGTCCTGTACTGATTCATTGGAGGGGATATTGTGTGATTGAGTGAGTCTCTTTATATTAGGAGGAGGCAAAGGACTCCAAGTGGAGGAAGACGAGGAAGAAGAAATTGTGTACAATAACTAAAATAATAAAATAAATAAATAAATACAGAAATAATCAGATACGACCAAAGTCCCTGTACTGATCAAAATTAAATCTTTTTTAGAGTTTCTCCAAAATCAGATCAAAATATAGTACAAGGATTTTGGCCAAATTTCGCCGCCAAAATACAAAAGTAGAGAATTTCTCAATTTTTATTACATTTTCTGATGCATATACATGTCCTTATGCAGTGTAGAAAGTTTGAGCTGATTCCGATCAAAATTGGATTTTTTACGAATTTTTAAAGTCGCTCCAAAATCGGACAAAAGTCCCTGTACTATAGTACATGGTCTCGGGCAAATTTTGCCAAAAATAGAAAGTAGAGAATTCTCCATTTTTATTACATTTTCTGATACATATATATACATGTTCTTATGTTGTGTAGAAAGTTTGAGCTGATTCCGATCAAAATTGGATTTTTTACGAATTTTTAAAGTTGCTCCAAAATCGGACAAAAGTCCCTGTACTATATAGTACATGGTCTCAGGCAAATTTTGCCAAAAATAGAAAGTAGAGAATTCTCCATTTTTATTACATTTTCTGATACATATACATGTTCTTATGTTGTATAGAAAGTTTGAGCTGATTCTGACTTTAATTATTCAAGTTATGGCCGTTTTAAGTAAATGCCAAAAATCTGAAAAACACCCAAGGCTATAGTCCATGGTTTTTCCAAAAAATGGCTCCGGAATCAACCCAAATTTTTATTACATTTTCTGATACATATTGATGCCCTTATGCTGTGTAGAAAGTTTGAGCTGATTCTGACTTTAATTATTCAAGTTATGGCCGTTTTAAGAAAATGCCAAAAATCTGAAAAACACCCAAGGCTATAGTCCATGGTTTTTCCAAAAAATGGCTCCGGAATCAACCCAAATTTTTATTACATTTTCTGATACATATTGATGCCCTTATGCTGTGTAGAAAGTTTGAGCTGATTCCGACTTTAATTATTCAAGTTATGGCCGTTTTAAGAAAATGCCAAAAATCTGAAAAACACCCAAGGCTATAGTCCATGGTTTTTCCAAAAAATGGCTCCGGAATCAACCCAAATTTTTATTACATTTTCTGATACATATTGATGCCCTTATGTCGTGTAGAAAGTTTGAGCTGATTCCAATCAAGTGTGGACATTTACGAATCTTTAAATTTGCTTAATAATTAATTAATTAATAATATTAATATACTAACATTAGTTGCTGGCAGTTGAGTAGTTTCTTTCTTTGAGATGAACTTGTAAAACAGTTTCCTACCAAAGAGCAAGTAATAGTCTACATAAGTCAGTCTGTAGGTACACTATACCTTGAGTCAAGGGACAGAAGACTCTTCCTGTTGTCTGGTAGCTTGTCTCTTTCTTTTTGCTCTCTCTCTCTCCCTCCTTCTCTCTCTCTTCTCGTCTCTACTGGTTTCTTTTTGCTTTTTAAAGAGAGCAAGACCTTCCTTCCAGTTGCCATGGTAAAGAGAGACGCCCCTTGTTATTTTAATCTTCTTTACAAAAAATAATCAAGTTCAAGATGGATGGAGACAAAGCATTCAACGGAATCAATGCCAAATACCAAGAGTTGAGGGTAACATCCTGCCATACACTCTCTGTATCCCTCTCTCCCCCTCTCTCTCCCTCTTAGAGCAAGTATGAAGAACTGAACGAGGCTCGTTTAAATTTGTCTGGATTAGAGAAGGATTGCTTGAGTTCAGTGTCTAAACTCTCAACTGAAGGAAAGGAATACCTCAGGACTGAGAAGAGTTTGTATGGCACATGATAATGATACATGTACTTGTACACTGTATTCTATTACACGATTATTAGGAGTAGTGATGAGAAGACAGATATTAGAAATATGTTAGCAACTTTGAATGACATGAAAAGCACCTTTAAACAGCCACCAATGTAAGGATTTTAATCAATAATAATAATAATAGTTATTATTATTATTTTCTGAAGGTTTATTCTTGCTCAGATAATTGGTAATATCAATGTGACATTGAGCAAGAGTGACAGGTTGGTGTATTGTTTAATGTAATTCTGACATTGATCATGATTGTAGACTTGAATATAAACAAGAATATGAGAAATTTAAATTATTTAATATCGGACTAATGACTGTCCTGTCTATTGGTAGTCTCGTCTTCTTTGAATATCAGTGAATATTACTATTATTGTTGTTATTATTATTATTATTATTATTATCAATTATTATTGTTGTTATTATTATTATTATTATCAATTATTATTGTTGTTATTATTATTATTAATAGGCTCCCCAGTGCGTTGCTCCACTGTGCCAGTGTTTGGTATTATTTCACAATAACACTAAGAGAAATGGTTCTATTGAGTAACGGATCAAAGTACATTGCCTACTTGTTCTCTCTTAGAGTATTGGTTTGTGTCTGTGCATCTCCTTAGGATCAAGTGGTGGTGGTTGGTCCACCATTATGGCAGTATCACAATGGCTGGTGTATTCCTCATGTGGTAAGTGGAACATTTCAGCTGTGTTTAGGTATTTGGCGTATTCAGGCCACCTGGTGACTGTTATTCAGCCTTTAAAGTTCAGTTCATTTTATTTACAATCTGCTTAAGTAAATGATGTGACATTATTATATTTTTATTATAAATGATTATTAAAGGCTGTGTAATGGCTTTGCAATTTGTCTATCAAAGAGCAAAACTTTATCGTCAAATTGCAATGGGAAAGACCCACCACATGATGGTGACTCAAGGTGTGTAGTGGGCGGGGACTATGACTAAACCTTATTGTATCATTTTAGAATCAAGAGTTGGAATTGTTTTTGATTTCTCATTTCTAGTGATTTGTCTCATAGGAATATACGTATGTACAATGATAATAATAATAATAATAATAATTGATATTTTCAATGTCTAGATATTCCAGTTTTACAATGCCTACACTCTGTATGCAATGATTTATGCAATTGAAGACTGCCAGAAGTGGCAGGTTAGTACTGTCCAGCTAATACCTGATCTATTTTCATTTATCATGTTTTAGGTTGGACTAATCAGCATTTTGTTCTTCTTTCTTGCATTATTGAATTCTTATACACTTATCTCTATCCTTTATTCAAAATTGAACTCTTTTATTTCTGGAAAAGCAAAGAAACAATCTTAAATAACAGTTGATTCTATTGAATCTCTTCTTCTCTCTCTCTTTTCATAAAGTAATTCATGTCAGTTTTTGTTTTAATAAAGCAAGACTGTAGCCATAGCAACGATACTAATATACGCAGCATACTAGCATTAGTCATGATGGTAGCATTAATAGCAATAGCAATAATAATAATAATAATAATAATATTAGTTATGGTATGTGACTGCTAGTTGTATGGTGCCATAGATCATTCCTCCATTTCTCAGTGGGAGGAGTCTTACAGCAGGAGGGGAACGGAGTACAACCAGGAGAAGCACACGGGTTAAGACTTGAGGAGGATCCAGCATGCATTTGAGACTCACCCCAAACCATTCCTTTCTCAAATTCATCTTTTAATTTGTTAAGCTCAGCCATTACACTTTTATATTCATCACTAGTTCCATCAATTGGGTATACCTCACTTGGATCATTCAATAGGTTGTAGAGCTCTGGTGGGTCTACTGCTCTCTCTGAATAGTTGGATCTGCAGACAATGTCAGGGTAAGTATTCTGACAATGGCTGCCCTCCTGATAGTAGTGGGCCTTGTACTGCTGGTTCCTTACTGCATAAAGACCTTTGCTCGGGTCTGGGTTCTTTGGATAATAAAAGTAAGCTTCCCTAAGACCTGGTTTGGAGTGAAAGAGTATTGGTGACATGTCATATCCGTCCAAAGAGACATTAGGTTTTGTTGCTCCAGTTATTTTAGCAATGGTTGGTAGAAGGTCCACTGTAGCCGCTAGAGAAGCTGTTCTTCCTGGAGATATCATGTTAGGCCACCAAGCAATGGCTGCCTCTCTTTGTCCTCCTTCCCAAGTTGTTCCTTTACCACATCTTAACAGTCCACCATTCCCTCCATGGGGTCCCATGTGAAGTGAGGGGCCATTATCTGCAGTGAAGAATACAAAGGTATCATCAGACACACCTGATTCATGCAGTGCTTCCATTATTTCACCAACTTGCCAGTCCAGCTCACTGAGTGAGTCACCAAAAGGTCCCCTAATGCTACTATTGACAAACTCTTGGCCTGAAAACTGCGGCTTGTGTGTGTGCTGGAATGCCATGTACAGGAAGAATGGAGTCTTACTTGCTGCATTTGATTTTATGAAACTAGTAGCAGCTCCTGAATACTTGAGTGCCATGTGAGTGAAGTCAGCAGGTTGCTGTACTATCTTATCATTTTCAAATATCGGACAAGGACTGTAGGCTCTATCACAGCCACTGAGACAACCTGCATTTGGATAGAAGCATATTGGACAGGGGCACATGTCGTGAGAGTAAGGTATTCCCATGTAGTAATCAAACCCGTGATTGGTAGGTAAGAAGTTACCATTCTCACCAACACCCAAATGCCATTTACCAACAATAGCTGATTTATAACCTAATGGCTTCAGCATTTCTGCTATGGTGGTCTCATTATGAGGGAGACCTCCTTTATTGGGAGGGACAAACACTCCAGGCCACACTCCTGTCCTAGTCTGGAGTCTGCCAGTTAGTATGGCAGCTCTTGAAGGAGAGCAGACAGGACTGGCTGTATAAAACTGACTGAATACCAATCCTTGGGAGGCCAGTGTGTCCAAATTTGTTGTGTTTGATGTTGGATGTCCATAATAGCTCAGGTCCCCGTATCCCAGATCATCAGCAAACAGTAGCACAATGTTTGGCTGGTTCCCTATCCCCTGGGGAAGGAGAGAGGAGAGGACGAAGAAGGAAAGAACTGAAATGACCTTTTGCTGCATTGTAACTACTAACGCCCACTCACTAAGGTGGGGCTCATGGGGCGTGGCTCAATAATTGAGCTATTGCTTAATTAAAAAGATGTCTGGTAAGACAAAGTTTTGTTACTATTATTATTATTATTATTATTATCATTATTATTATTATTATTATTATTATTATTATTATTATTGTTATTATTATTATTATTATTAATTACCAGATCAAAGAGCAAAAGGTCCAACTGATCGTCTTCCATCACTCAAAGGAAAGAGAGACCTCACACTGGGAGGAGTCAAAAAGGTTTGAATATTGATTAATTAATTAAGTTTGTGTGTTTCTAGAAAGTATATGTTCCTAATATTCCAGTACGTAGACCAAAGCCTGAGGCTCCACCCAAAACACAGGAATCCACACCCACAATTAAACCAGTGCCATCATCAAAATCTAAAAAGGCCCCACCTCTTGAAAAGGGGAGGGGCAAGAGAAGACGTGAGATAGTGACATCAGCTTCAGTGTTTAGTATGGGACCAGCCGAGGGAGCAAGAGGAAGGGGAGGGGCTACTTTTGGATCAGTAAAGAAAGACACTGTAGTTAAAGAAGAACGTAAATCAAAGTAATAAGTATTAATAACTTTTAATAACTATCAATAACTATTAGTAATAGACCAATAAAGAGAGAGGTTGAAGGAGATTATGAATCAAGTGGTGAAGAAGGAGAAGTAATTAATTATTTTTAATTAATTTATTGTTATTAATTATTAGGCTAGTCTCCATAGATCTGATATTGCATCAGTTTTTTCTTCATGCCCCCTCCCTCCTGTGCAGCTGCCATTGAAACACTTCTCTAGTGACAAAGAGAAACCATTGGCTCTGAACATACAAAGTAGCTGATGATGATACTTCTAACCTATTGTACTGTATTGTATAGTAAAGGAAGAACCAATGGATACTGATATGGTACTGGTCAAACCAGTTCATCCTGTTTCAGAAACCAGTCAGACCAGTCCTTCGGAGATATTCCAACCAACAGAAGTAACAGTCAACCGAATTATTAATAGTTAATTATTAATTAATTGATAGGAAGGGAAAGGACAATTCCTTTTATTTCAGTTGCCAGACTGTCTACCGTTACCCTCTCTTTCTCCTTCACCTGATGTTAGTATCCTAATAATAATACTAATAATGTCCTAATAATATCCTGATACTGATACTAATAATATCCTAATGTAGGAATCAAGTTCCATTGTAACTGGTAGTTTAAGAGATATCCCTGATGGGCTGATAGGGAGGCTGTCAGTTTACAAGTCAGGGAGAGTCAAGTGAGTGTCCAGTTATTAATTCATAAGCTCATCCACTACCACACACTAGTATAGGCCTGGGGGATGTGTCTCTTAATGTTGCCATGGGAACGAGAGGTGGTTTCTTACAAGAGATAGCGTCACTTAAGTCAACAACTGGTGAAGGATCATTCATTCCACTAGGGCACTTGTCACATAAACTAAACTGTACTCCTGACCTTGAATCACTAGGTTTACATACTGAAAGATAATGATACAATTTCAAAGTAGAAGTTGCCATTGGAATGGAATGTAAAAATTATAGAAAATCCAAAATTGATCAGAATCCACTCAAATTTTCTACACAGCATAAGTACATGTATATGCATCAGAAAATGTAATAAAATTGAGGAATTTTCTACTTGTCAATTTTGGTGAAATTTTACAAAAATCCCTGTACTATAGTACAGGGACTTTTGTTTGATTTTTGAGCAAAATTAAAAAAATCATAGAAAATCCAAACTTGATCGGAATCAGCTCAATCTTTCTACACTGCATAAGTACATGTATATGCATCAGAAAATGTAATAAAATTGAGGAATTTTCTACTTGTCACTTTTATGAAATTTTACAAAAATCCCTGTACTATAGTACAGGGACTTTTGTCCGATTTTTGAACAACTTTAAAAAATCTTTAAAAATCCAAACTTGATCAGAATCAACTCAAATTTTCTACACTGCATAAGTACATGTATATGCATCAGAAAATGTAATAAAATTGAGAAATTTTCTACTTGTCACTTTTTATGAAATTTTACAAAAATCCCTGTACTATAGTACAGGGACTTTTGTCTGATTTTTGAACAACTTTAAAAAATCTTAAAAAATCCAAACTTGATCGGAATCAGCTAAATCTTTCTACACAGCATAAGGACATCAATATGTGTCAGAAAATGTAATAAAAATTTGGAGTGATTTTTTGGCCATTTTTGTAAAGATGGTATGTTACTTACAGTAAGTTGGCCCATTCCTTTACACAGGAGGTCTGCGCATGTGCAGTAGACACCACTCAACCTTCTGCACATGCAAAGAAGTATTGCGCAATCTCCTTAATTCATTTATTAATAATACATTCTTTAGAGTAATAACGTCACTACTGCCATTATCGCACCTAATAGTTAGCTAAATAGTCATTGTTATTGTTATAATAAACTTGATACTACACTAAAATACAGGTAAAACAGTCTACACACCACACAGTAATTAAACAACAGTTAAAATTATCTCAGTATATACAGTAATGTTGTACAATTAAAAAGATATAATGAATATAAGCTGTCCTATCTTGGTAAAAGATGATCTATCCCCTTGAGAAGGAGTAAGACTTCGTTAGTGTACATCAAAGTCCATCTCACTATAAATAGAACAGTGAAAACACTAATATACAGCAGTTAAAACAGTATTGTACTGTATTTTAAACCGTACTTTACCTAATTGTACACGTTCAGTAATACAGTAAAACTCATAAGCTTATACAGTAGTTATACATACACAATAATACATACAGTATTGATCTATAGTGTAATTACAGTTGTAATGGATGAGGTAAGTACTTGCAATTCAACTTTACTATCTTTGTATTTTTCTGCTTATTATTTTGCTATGTTACAGCAGGAAACCAGTGTTGAAAAGTAGTCTAGATGATCAGAATTATCTTGCAATTTGTTTAGAAAGCAGTTAAACCGTCAAGTTTTTCTTTATAACCAGCAGTCGAGCAGACATCTTTGGTTTATTAACCATTTGCCATGCCCATGTAAAGCCATGGCGACCACCTGTCTGTTACATAGGCATTGGGTTGGTAAACAATGGGTACCTGCTCTTGGCTGCTGGAATGGCTTATCATCTTCCAGGGGAATCTCTTCCTCTAGGTATTTTAAGTTTGTACCGGATTATTTTTATTTATTTATTATTATGTTGACTCAAGACTAATAGAAATCGGTTGTATGAATAAGCCAAAGTTGTATGAAAGCTATTCATCAGGTCAGGTAGAGATGATCTTCTTAACTGTTTCCTTATTTTTGTTAATGCAGCACTTTCTGCACCGAGTGTTTGGGTACCGTGGAGTGATACTCTTTCATTGGGTCTCTCGGGTTTACGATCATGACAGGCACCAAAAACCTTCCAAGTATCGACTAGCTGGTTTATTATTAAAGTATTATTATTAATCAAACAGTGTTGGTAAATGGGATGAAGACTGTATGTCTGGGGAAGTCATGAAGGAACTAAAACCCGAACATCAAACGTTTTATCAAGTATTGATAGATCAGAGGGACATATCACAAGTTACTATCAATTATAATTATATATAATTGATTATTTATTAGAGGACATCTCGAAACGCTGTTACGCTGAGTTCTGTATCTAATAAAAAGAAGTTATACTGTATACCAGGTACAATAATGACGATAGTTAATGTCATTATGGAGTGTATAGGATTAGACTATGTGAATCACGAGGACATACTCCCTTATACCCCGAGTCCCAATGCGCTGGTCCAACATAAACTCTTTCAAACCTTCTTTTCTCCTTCTACTGATGGTCAGTCATTATTATAATTTTGAATATCATTAAGTATAGGTAATTCACCAATAATTACAAAGGACTTCCTCTCCTCTTGGCATCAGAAGCACATTTGTTGGTTGGAAAGGATTGAAATACATAGAGAGACTACCTTTAACATCAGGATCACTGTGATGCCATTTTATATGGGAGCAAAAGTACAAGTAAATGTAATTATCGGTTTTTGTTTTATTATTAGTAATGTATACAGGATGAAATATTGTCTACGGAATATTGGGTATGTGTCATCAAGTTAATGTGCAGAGTATTATGAACTGATTATTATTATTATTATTATTATTATTATTATTATTATTATTATTATTATTATTATTATTATTATCATTCATACAGTGGCAGTATTGTATTAGACTGGAGAATATCAGTGGATCCACAGTGCAGCTGCGTAAGAGGCACTGGCGTATTTATAATAGGACAGAGTCTTTACTGGAAACTGTTAAAGGAGAAGGTGTGGTAGGACAGCAGCCGATATTGTCAATAAGGCAACCAGCATACCAGTACAACTCGCACGTGTCACTCAAACAAACAAATGGACTAATGTGGTAATGTGTACGTGTTGTATCTTGTTTATTTGTTTGTTTATTGTCAGGGGTACTTTTCAAATGGAAAGAGAAGACGGTTTTCTATTTGACATCAGAATACCACCTTTCTCATTGGAAGAAACATTATAATCAACTCTTATTTAAAGAATTCATAAATTATTTCCTATTTAGTGCATAAATAGAACACTTATGGTATTGTAGTCCCAGCTGTGGCCAGTAGTCCTGACTGACTGTTGGTTTGTCCTTAGTAACAAAGAGAGGGAGAGGGACGATTAATACAGGTAATTGAAAGAAGTATAGTATTTCAAAGAGGAAAGATAATAATCGTATTGCCTTCACTTTTGTGTTGTGTTAACAAGTTTATGGTGTGAATCTCTTTTATTATAGATATGGCTACCAACATGGACATGTCTACTAGACTGTTTCAAGCCTCACTGTGTCAGAGCCGCTCACTAGTTGATAACTTAGAACCAGCCACTGCTCGACTAGTGGCTGACCTACAGAAACAAATTGATAAGCTAAAGGGAGACATAGAGATTGAAAGGAACAGGTGTCGTTCAATGGCCAGAGATCACCTTGTGGAGTTGAAGAGATTGAGAGAAGAACAAGAATACAGATTAGAGGCTAGTCTAGAGGCACAGGGACAGAGAAAGCAAAGTGAAAAGATAATGGAATTGAAAAAACTAGAGGAGACACTTCGTAGAGAGAAAGAAGTAGCCATTAGATCACTAACAAGAGAGAAAGGTGACGAACTGAGAGCCATGGAAAAGAAATTAGCAGCAGAATATGAAGAGAAATTACGTTACGCAGTCGAACAAGAAAGAAGACAAGCATTTAATGAAGCACAGGCACAACTACCGGACGAAGGAGAACTCATAGCACGAGAGACAAAACTAGCAAAGGAAGTATTTTCACTCGGAGGAGAAAACATGAAACTTGAAGATCAGGTGAGACACTTGAGTGTGGAGAACAAGTCACAGATTGACATGATACGACGGATGAAGAAAGAGCATGAAGCAGAAATAGACTCACTTCTGCGTAAGAATAAGTCAGAGGCTGCGAGAGACAGCGCGAGGTTGAGACTGGGGGAGCAGATCATTCAAGAGAGAGAGGCAGAATACATGGAGATGTGTCAGAGAGCAGAAGCAGCTGAAAATGAATCAGCAGAATTACAAAAGGAATTGCTTGTGTTGAGGGCAATGACTGATAGTACTGGTGATAAAGTAAAGAAAGACAACTCACCTCAAACAGCAAGAGTAAGTGTATAATGTAATAAACTAACCTCTTGACAGTAATTGTACATCCAACAATTCTTACCTGATGATCACTATACCCTTCATCTCCCTCTCTCTCTCTCTCTTGTCATGTGTTGTTGTTTGTTTTTTGTTAATTTGGCACACATTCAGTGTCAATGTCCTTTGTATAATAAACAATTACTATTTGTTAATAATTTATTTATTTTTATAGCGTTCTGGTAGTTTATTGAAGCAAGTGGAAGAATTGGAATATTCTGTGAGAAAGTTGGAGGATGACAAATCTGTTCTTAAACAAGAGAATGCCTCACTAGTGAGTACATGTAGCTAATGAGGTTTGATGCGTTAAGAGTATGTTGACACACATTGTTGGTCCCTTTATAGAGAAAGAGGTTATCACAGGAGGCAGAGGGTAAAGGACTCAAGGAAACTGACGATAAAATGAAGAGACTCCGCAAGAGAAATGCTGACCTCGTCACTTTAACCAAAACGCTTGAAGAAAGATGTAAAGTGTTGAAAATGGAAAATACTAAAATGGTTTGTAATGAATTACATGTAAATGTGCGTCATTGTGGTGTATTCTGCAGCAAGAGAAGCAGGTTTTGAACAATAGCGACATTGAACAACAGATTAGGAAGACTTTGTCAAGACAACATGCAAAAGATATTTCAGACTACACTAGAAAGATAGCATCCAGGGACAGAGAAATAGTTGAACTGAAGAGGAAACTGTCAAAAGTACGCAGTTATTAATAGTTATTAATAGTTATTAATTATAGTATGAGGTCACTGGGGGTGTGGCTAGATCAGAGCATTCCAGTGAAACTGCTAAGAAGATGAAAACAATTTCTCTTGAGAAACTAAAAGCAGAAAAACTGATAGCAAAGTTATACAGTGTAAGTACTAGCTATGCATGTATGGTGTACTAATGTGTAATGAATGTAGCATCTACCAGCTGATGCTGACGTGCAGTTAAGTATTAAAGAGTTTTCCAGTGAAGCAGTTACCATTGAACAACTGGCAGAGGAAAACATTAGTTTACATAAACAACTTTCACTTATGAACGATGAGATTGATGGTGGGCGTGTCAGTGAAAGGCGTGGTTTACATAAAGTGGGATCTGTTGGTAGCATCACTCCAAGCACAGTGAGTGTATCCTTTAGTCAGAGACAGTCTCTACATGCAGTTCCTTTGTATCTAGACCAACACTGATATAGAGGCAGTGAGAGAGCTAAGGGAAGAGAATTACAAATTAAATCAGAGAATTGATGAATTAGCAAAATCTGAGCGCGAAAAGGAAGACCTTAACAACCAGCTGGTTGATGTGCAGCTAGCAGCAACCTCTTACGAGAAAAAATTAAAAATATTGGAAGAGGATTTGGAACAAGCACGTTGTGTGTCTCAAGTAAGTGGGTTTGGTTTGTGGGCGTGGTTTATCATCATTAGGACTATGAGAGGGCACAGGAGCACTGCTCTGAATTGGAAGAGGAAATATCACGAGCGAGAGGCCTCCTGAATGATAAGGATAGAACTATATGTCAGTTTGAACTTGTAAGAAGAATAATGTTCATTAATGACACGCCCACCATCATCACTTAATGAATTATTGCTAAATGTATACAGTGTGTGTTTACACTTAACTTGTTTATTTATTACCATATTAGGAATTGCAAACTCATCGTGATCAATTGAAAGAAAAAGATGAAGAGATAGCGTCGTTAAAAGTAATGAATAATTAATTTATTGATTAATTATTATTTAATTAATTAAGGATCGCGTCCAACTATTGAAAAGTGAAGTTTCAAAAAGTGAAGAGTTGGTTCTTGAACTGCAAGGAGCAGTGGACCTCCTGTCTCAGGCTCCCGATACTAACAACACCTACATACAGACCTCTCCTCTCTTCTCTCCTCAGAGATACCAAAAATCATCACAAACCTCTCCTGCCTCTGTTAGAGTAACCACGATAATAGAGGAGAACACACCTAGCAACCAACAGGAGAGTTCACCTAGCAACCAGCAGGGGAGCGCCCCTGGCAACCAACAGGAAAATGTCCCTAGCAACACTGCCCCTAGCAACCAGCAGGTGGTCTATGATCTTCACAGTGAACTGGCGGAGGTGGGTGTGTCTGTTTCTGATTCTTATGATTCACAAATGGACACTAGTAACGAGAATCTGACCAATCAGATTAGTTCCGATAGTACTACACAAGACAACAGTTTATTTGAAGTGGGTGTGGTCAATAGCGATAAGGTCACACCTACTTTTGATGTGTCCAGTGAAGCTGTTTCGTTGTATATTGTGTGTGATGATTATCATCCATTAACAATGTCCCCTAACCCGGACAGTGAGAGAGAGCTCTCGCTGAGGAAAGGTGATTATGTGTATGTGGACGGGTCAATAGACGAGGTTGGCTTCTATACTGGGTATAACCCTCAAGGTAGAAAAGGTCTCATTCCTTCTAATTATGTAAAGAAACTGACTAATGATAATTGTAAGTCTGTTCTTATTATTATTATTATTATTATTATTATTATTATTATTATTATTATTAGTTAAATCATCGGCTGTAGTACATTCCCAGGTCCCATTCACCCTCCCTCCTCCTCTTAATCTTGAGATGGTTCAACAGAGTGTTCAAGATGATTCTTATTCCGTTACTATCAAATGGGATCATCCTAAGCTCCTCCCACTGGCGTCATATCGGGTCTATGTTAATAGCCAATTAAGAACCACTGTATCTAATAATAGTAACAGTACTGTATCTAATAATAGTAACAGTACTGTATCTAATAATAGTAACAGTACTGTATCTAATAATGGTAACACTACTGCTGTATCATTAACTAATGTACCAAGACATGAGGTAAACTTGTTGTTGCTTTGTTTGTTGTTGTTATTGTTGTCCAGTTTGTTTACATTTCAGTTCGTACTTGTATGAATGACTTGGAATCACCAGACCCTCAGAAAATGATTGAAATTAATCCACGTTAGTTTTTTAATTTACGTTTATTTATTTATTTACTTATTTCTTCAGAGCTCCCTGAGGTTCCCATTCAGTTAAAGGTACAGCTAGTTTCTCCGTTATTATACCGGTTGTCATGGAAACTGTGTCGTTTTCCCGCCCCCACTCTTAATTACGAGTTATTTATTAACGAATCTGTCCTATTGAAGAAGGTGTCTAGTGAAAGCCTAGTCCTTGATGATGATGGAGAGTATTTCATGAGCCTAGGACCAGAGGACGTACAGTCCATGGACACATCAGCTCCCTATACAATGAGCCTGAGGGTCACTGATGGACCAACTGTATCTCCTTATTCAGCCTCTCTTCCTCTCCCGTCCGAATTGATACTTCTAATTAAAGAGCACCAAGAAACTACATCATCCAGTACTAGTGAAGTGGTTGGGGCTTATAATGAAGTAGGTGTGGCTAGTAGCAGTATCACTAGTAACAGTGAATCCTCTCTACCTGAAATTATACAAGGTATCATCAGAAAATGTAATAAATTGAGAAATTCTCCTTTTCAATTTTGGCAAAATTTGACCAAAATCTCTGTACTGTAGTACAGGGACTTTTGTCCGATTTTAGAGCAACTTTAAAGATTTGTAAAAGAGCCAAACTTGATCAGAATCAGCTCAAACTTTCTACAAAACTTAAGAACATTTATAAGTCAAGTATCAGAAAATATTATAAAATTGTAGAATTCTGTCCTAGTCATTGCTGTTTGAGTGTGGGATGGTTTCTGGGGAACATTAAATTGAAACTGCTCTCATGTATTCTAATTTTTGTGGTTTTCCCATTTATTTTTTGTTATAATAATTATTTAATTAATATTAATTAGTATTTTATTTGTACTATTCTCTCCTTGTCTCTCTCAATCAGTGTCAGTTGGTTCCTTGTATCGTGCTCTCTATTCGTATGACCCTTCCGTGAGCTCACCAAACGGAGAAGGAGCTGGCGACGAATTAACTTTTTATGAAAACAACATCATTAAAGTACTTGTTGTATATCAATCATGAGATTCATGTACATCTTGTCTTGTGTTAGGCTCTTGGTGAACTAGATGAGGATGGGTTCTTCCTTGGATCATGCAATGGAGCTGAAGGATTGGTACCCAAGAACATGGTCCAACTAATTACTCATGAAACTGATGGATCTTCTGGTTATTATTATTCATTTTATTTATTGATTTATTTGTTTGTAGATTATGATCATTCGGTTTCCAATGGCAACTATTCTGTACATCTCGTAAAGGCTCTTTACGATTATGAGCCCAAGACTCAGTCCCCAAACGAAGAGTACCAGGAGGAGCTGTCCTTCACTAGTGGGGACTATATCACTGTCTATGGGGAGCCAGTCGACGGGTTTTATGAGGTATGTGTGGTCATTATTAATGAATACTAATGAGGTTCTTTAGGGTGAGCTGAATGGTTTGAAAGGTTACGTTCCAAAGAGTTTTGTGGAACCAGTTTCCAATTCTTTTTTATTAAAATCACTGAGCGGCAGCAGTCTACAAGTAATTGACATTATGATTAATGAAAATGTTAACTTTTATCTATTAATATAGAACCAAACTGAACAAACTGATAATATTGAGAGTTGAATAGTTCTTATTGTATTATAGTATTAGTTGGTTAATTATGTTTTTGTTATTTTTGTATTAAAAATGAAAAAAAACATATGTCATGAAGCTCCTCCCTTTTCCTCCAGGATGTCCTGCTACACAACATCTCTGTCTCTCTCGCTCTGTGTCAGTTACCGAAAGACACAACACAAGGAGAAGTGTATAAAAGCTGGTCTGTAAGTCGGTTACTGGAGTAGTTTGGTCTTCTTTGATCAATAATGTTCAAGTTTCTTTTGATTCTTTATGCTATATTCCTAGCTGAGGCTCTGCCTGCCGGACCTACAGTTCCGTCAACTGTAGAAGAATGGGAGTCAATGGTGGAGCATGAGATTAGCAAGAGGAGGGAGTCCAGGGGACTGCCCTTGCAGGAAGATGAAGCTGTCTACGTTACTGATCTTAAGGATCACTACACTGAAGCATTCACTAATATCAATGATCTTGCTGCTGTGGAAGAGTCTTTCTATCCTTCCGGTAGAGAGATGACCAGAGAGAGGAAAGTGAAGGCCCGTTACATTGTGTTTATGACGGAGGAGTCGACTGACCACCACCTGGACAGGGTAGTGAGAGTGCTGGAGAAGGCAAATAGGGAGAGTAATGGTCACTATGTAGCTAAACACATCAAGAAGATACGTTATGTTGGGAAGGGATTCTCAGCTACTCTGAGTAGCAGCGTGGTGGAATTGGTAAGTACTTGTTCTTGTTAATGATGGCATACTCATCACACATAGCTGTTCAGTTTAATTACCATAATAATCCGTGACAGTGTTTTCCTTATTTGATTATAGTGTACAGTAAATACAGTGTACTATAAGATAATTATGCATGGTATTTCTTCCTTTATGCAAGCACAAACACAAACAAAAAGGCAATCACAATATGGCCCTGCTTTTAATATGATTCTGTACCTGGAGTGCGTCCAGGTGTTAGTCTTCCTTGAAACCTGCCAGTAGTATCATAGTAGTAATGTTTGGCATCATTTCTTGTCTTTTCTCTCCTTATTGTAGTTGAAAAAACATCCACAATCTTACAGCATTGAAAGTGATCTTGTCATCAAGAGAAACAATCAGGAATCGCGTTATGAAGAATTAGACGAGTTCCTTACACAACAGGATGAGGAGAGCACCGGGGCCAAGACCAGCTCTGGAGTTGAGTGGAATCTTGATCGTATTGACCAACATGACGGGCTGAACGGAGCTTACAATCCAAAAGGAAATGGAAAAGGAGTTGATGTCTATATCCTGGACACTGGAATACGTTACACTCATGACGAGTTTCAAGGAAGAGCCAAGTACGTTGGCTATGATGCTATCGATGAACTGGTAAAGACCAACTCTCCCAAGAAGGGACTGGATTGCAATGGACACGGGACACACTGTGCAGCTACTGTTGGTGGTAAAACATACGGAGTTGCTAAAGGCGTCGCTCTTTATAGTGCCCGTGTTCTGGACTGCACTGGGACCGGGTCCATTGGAGGTATTCTGGATGCAATGAACTACATCATAAAGAAAAGGAAGACATCAGGGACTAGCAGGAGGGCTGTCTTCTCCATGTCTCTTGGAGTTAAGAAGAATAAAGGATTCAATCTTGCAGTCAATAATGCAGTGAAGGCTGGGATTGTTGTAGCATCTGCTTCTGGTAACCAGATGAGTGATTCCTGCATGTACAGTCCTGGGAGTGCTGAGCTCTCTATATCAGTGGCTGCCAGCAGTAAGACTGATGAAAGTGCTTCATTCTCTAACATTGGCCTCTGCACTGATATCTATGCTCCAGGTTATGATATACTCAGTGCTGGTCATGATTGCGATTCCTGTACAGCCTCAAAGAGTGGGACATCAATGGCCTGTCCTCATGTTGCTGGCTATGCTGCCATTGTCCTTGGTCTCAATGGCCAATACAGTCCCAGTGACGTGAAGAAGGAGATGATTAAAGTCTCTAGCAAGAAGAAGATTAATATGAATGAGATGACAGCTAGCCTGGCCACTATGACGCCAAATAGGTTGCTCTACGTTGGAAAATGATTGGAATTTTACAAAACATCAAGAAACTGTTAATTTAATTAAATAATTTAATTTTAAATAATTCATTCATTCATTCAAGTCATTAGGACTTTTTCTTAGGCAGTTTTATCTCAGGATTAACTGTACTACAACATTGTTGATGATTTTGTAAAAATAAATTTTTAAAACAAAATTTTGAAATTTCGGGGTTTGGGGGGAAATTTTGATTAAAGTTTCTAATTAATGCCCATTAGTTTTGAGCGTGCGCAGTAAGTGATTGGGTGGAGTCCTTGGTACCGGATCAAAGGAGACACAGTCTCTGTTTACTGAACAAAGACATAAAGTGAGAAATAATTTCTTCCTTTACAATGGAAGGCTTTGAACTCAGTTCTTTCTCTGCATTAGTAACAGCTAGATTGACTGAGATACTTTTGCTGCCTCATACAGTGGAATACCATCATGTCATCAACGAACCAAGAAATAGAGCAGAAAGATGCAAATGAAGTAAACTATTGCGTACATGTACATGTATCTAACATCGATCTAACATGTTTCTTTGTATCATTATATATACCATATTCAAATTATTAATGACCAATAATTGTAGGTGGAGCCTAGTGAAGAACCTGCCACACCCCTCTCATCAGATAAAGAGAAGATTATTGAATTTGCCGATTTATATTCGATAGATTTAGCATGCGAGAGATTTGGAGTTACTAAAACTGTCCTCAGAGGATGGTTGAAGCAAAGGAACATTCCAATCAAACCAGTCTACAACTCCCCGGGTCAAGGGAGAAAGATCTCTTACTCAAGGGAACTCGACGGTCAAATAGCGGACCACGTGAGGTCCTTACTGGAGGCTGGGGAGAGAGTCTCTGTTCATGACGTTTGCACTTATGCTCGTAAGCTGATTCAAGAGGAGAACCCTGAGTTTACAGCATCAACCGGATGGGCTCAACGTTTTCTCGTCCGTAATAACATTGACCTCAGCTTTCAGTTGAGGAAGTTGATACCATCAAACAGGCAGACTGGTAGTAATGGCAGCCTTGTCTCGTCGACCCCCGACAACAGAGGAAGACCTTTATCATATCCGGCCCAACTGGACAACAGCATTGCTGACTGGGTGAGACAGAGAACTGCCAAAGGAGACACCGTTACTAACTCTGAGCTAAGGAAGCACGCCAAGGAAGTGATCAGTAAAGAGAATGCCAGTTTCACTGGGTCTGCCAGCTGGTCCCAGAACTTCTTATTGCGACACAGACTGAGTCTCCAACCAACCACGCCGACTAAGAACGAAGAGAGAGAGACCACACCTCCTAGAGAAGAGGAGGGGCAATCAGGACCTGGTCTGTTAGGAGGAGGAGGAGGAGCTGCTGTTGATGAAACTGTATCGAATACACTGGCACTGTTGACAAGTGAGGGGTTACCAGGTGTAGTTGAATCATCGTTATCTCAAGGATCTGGCATATCATTGTCTGATCTCACTAACGAGTCCATTATAGTTGATTTATTAAATAATAATAATCATGACTCGGCTACTAATTATTCACAACCGTCACTCGATTCTTCATCAGGTTTCATAACTCTGGGACAGCATCTCTCTGATCTTGTTAGTTCTGTCAATACATCGACCAATCAGAATACACTTGAACTAGCCACACCTACTCCAGCAGCCAGTGCTTCAAAGTCCCATAGTAGCTCCCCTGGGGATGTGATTGGTTCAGGGACACGCCCACTGTCTTATACTAAAGAGACAGACCAGCAGCTGGCTGACTGGGTCAAGGGGAAACAAGCAACTGGAGAAAAGGTGACGTTTGCCTCACTGAGGTCTCACGCTAGGAAAATAGTTTCATCAGAAAACCCAAATTTCAGTGCCTCGGTGGGTTGGGTCACCCCTTTCCTGCTCCGACATAATCTTGACCTGAAAATTAACAACAGGAAAATGAAGTCAACTAGAAAGACAAGTCAACCTCGCAAGCTCTCACCTAAAGACGAGCAGAGCCTTGACGAGACTGTACTGGAGGGATTAGGGGAGCAAGGGCTCACTGACACACCCTCTCAATTGACCAATCAGAATACAGACGACCCTTCACAACAGGAAGAGGTTGTCATGGTAACTGAAGTTAATGAAGAGAAGGTTACTCCAAAAGGTAAAGTGAAGAAAGGATCTCGTTCAAGACACACTCTAGCAGAGAAACTGGAGGTGGTCCGATTAATGAGAGAGTATAATCTGGCAGGGCACTACGTGAGCAGGTTATTGGGAATAGCTACTTCAACGCTGTCAGGCTGGGTCAAACTAGTGGATCAAAAAGGGACAGAACTTGAAACTCTCTCTACCAACAGGAAGAGATCAAATAGAGCAGGACAGGGCAGGCCTTTGACTTATTCCAGAGAGAAAGACGACATGATAGCTGACTGGGTTAGTATTGGTTTATTATTATTATTATTATTGTTATTATTATTATTATTATTATTATTATTATTATTATTATTATTATTATTATTATTATTATTAATTAGGTGAGACAGCAACAGGATGGTGGTGTTCCAGTAACTGCTAGTGATCTGTCGGCCTATGCTAGTTCTTTGATTGGAGAAGAGAACAACACTTTTGTGGCTTCAGTTGGTTGGAGGCACAAGTTCCTTCAGAGACACAACATTCAATTGCAGCAACTTCATTCTTCATACAAACCAGACCAGACCACCACTGACTCCCTCTGTGTCCCCATTCCAGTCCAAACTGAAGAGGTGATCTGTACTGATGAGTTCTCCATTGAAATGAATGACAAGCCGCTTCCTAGCGAGGTACTGACAGAGCTCCTGGCATGGGCAAGGGCTAGGATCAGTGATAATGGGAGTCTCTCAGTACAAGAATTTTGTTCCCACAGTGAAGAGGTCATACTACCAATGGACCCATTGTTTGTAGCCACTCTTGGCTGGGCCTTTAGGATCCTTCACACCAATGGAGTGTTCCTTGATCCTAAACCAACCACCATTGAGCTTGGAGGAAGGAAGAGGAGTAGTGGCCATGATGACAACAATGATCCTAACTCGATCAAGAAACCTTGTACTGAGCCTGTCTCTGATCCTGTCACTGGATCACCTCCTCCTCCGGTCACTGGAGGCACTTTATGTCAGGCACTCCTCTCTCTCTCTCAAGGACAGGAGGAACCTGTTGTCATGGAAACACAAGCTCCACCTACTCAAAGTGACCCACCCTCTCTCCCTCCTCCTACTGCTAAGAATTATTTTGGTAAATTAGCACGTGAATTCACGTCAGAAGAGAAAGAGGAGGTGGTCCGATATGCCAATGCCACTACACTGCAAAAGGCAGCATTGAGATATGGAGTGGCAGCTCCTACAGTTTGGAGGTGGAGAATGGAACTCAAACTACATCAACCAAAATACACCACAAACCAGAAGAAATATATCGTCAAGTTTGCTGAAACCAATTCACTGAAAGAAGCAGCTCAAAGGTTCGGAATAACAACCAAGACAGTTCAGAACTGGAGGAGGAGCCTTCAACTTGACGGGACATTGAGTGACGTTGAAATAGCAGCAATAGCCCCACCCATAATGATTGGAACAGAGGGGGAGGGGCTAACCACACCCACCAGTAATGGACTCATAACTGAGGAAGTGATTCCATTGGATAATTCTCATTTTCAGTTTGTAGTTGATGGAGGAGAAGTGGCTGAAGCAACCCGACCTCAAGTGGGTGTGTCTAACAATACCAACTCCTCTTCACTGGAGGTGGTGCAGGTACAGGACGTGGGTATGGAGTATGACGTGGTCTCCTCTGAAGGTCATGCAGCTAAACCAAGATGCACTCCCGAGGAAAAGAACCACATACTGCAGTATGCACTGGAGCACACCATCAGGGAAGCGTCAGTAAAATATGGAGTGAGTCCAGGGACACTGTACTACTGGAAGAAGAACCATCTTTCTTTAGCTAACGGACCAGGGGGTAAGGCCAGCAGCAGCAAAGGGACTGGAGGAAAGAGTGAAGATGCTACAGAGTCCAGTGCCAGTGGCATTGAACCAACAGTTGTTAGTGTACCGATGACAATGGACATATTAGCTGGAGGAGGGCCAGGACTGACTCCCGATCCATTGCAATCCTTATCCAGTGATGTACTGATTGATAGTAATGTCCCAACTGCCAGTCTCATAGCTGCCATTACACAGACCCTCGCCTCAGCTACTCCTGAACAGCTCCAAAGCTTACAACAGATCACTACCGACCTCAACCTCCTCCAAGCAGTCACCTCCATAATGAACACCAGTGAAGGAAGTGTTGTCAGTAGACCGGCCGAGGGACTGGGTGAGGGTATTTCATCTCCTACTGACGTCCTGGTATCATTCAACCCACTGACACGCTCAGGGACTGATCCAACCAATAGTGAAGCAGTTACCATGGTAACAGAAGAAACTACAACTACTGAGAAAAATATTGATGACATGAACTCTCAAGAAACTGAAAACTGAAACACATACACCTTGACAGTACACTAGTCCCTGCTAGCTCACATTAAGTTGTCTTTTGCTATCGTAATGTTCAACACACACACACACTAGGTTAGGTTTCATTATACATGCACATGTGTTTATGGAAGTAATTGTACACGTACATGTACGTTTATTTGTCAAAATTCAGAGTACTAGTGGCTTTTATCTTTAAAATTCCATAAACTAGTAGATTACTAATAGTATACGGAAACCACGTGTTAAAAGGAGTGGTTTACGATGGTATACAGTAGAGGGTCTGTGTCCCTGCTGAGTATAGTCTGCGTGTGGCTGTTCCTGGGGCTCCCAGTCTGGTGGAAGACCACAACAGTGTACAGGTCTACTCTCCCTCACTCCTGGATCACCTCCTTGCAGCATGAGCAACAGGTAACTCTATCTCCACCCACTTATTATTAATAATTGAATCAGGTTCTGTCGGTCCTGTCCTGCAATATTAGTGCCATCAGTTTAATCACTGGCCTGGACCTATCATCCTTTATTAAGAACACGTCTTATTTTACCAGTAAGCTGTCATCATAGTTGTTAATATTTTATTATTGGTAATATTTTATTAATTAATAGTATTTAATAAAGATTCAGTAATTAATGTACACTCATTAGTTAAAGAATATAGAGGTAATCTGTTGTCATGGTAACAGTAATTGTCATGGTGACACTATAGGCGAACCATTGTCCATTGAAGACCTTTTAAACAAGGAATCTGTCTCAAATCCTGTTGGACATTATTCCTTAATAGTAACACGAGCTCTTGAATACAGTACCCAGTACAAGAATGAGAGGAACCTTTTCATAGAGTACATCAACAGTGAGAAGAATGGGTGTGGCTTTTTATTATTATTATTATTGCAGATACTCAGTTACAGGAAGATATTAATGATTCTGTTTATAAGTTGTGTGGAGTGGAAACTTTTAATAAGTTACTTAATAATTCAAATAAAGTAAATATTAATTAAATATTATAATTAATTAATTATTTTTTATAGAAAGAATCACTGAGAAGGATGAAAATATCACCAGGTTTAATTAATAATTATTGTAATTACTATTTATTACAAGATAATGATAGGATATGACATCAGTATAGTAGTCATTAGTTCTGCTGATTCAGCAGTATCGGAATGGAATATTGATATCAGTACAAATCAGTTATTATTACCTTTTCTGAAACACAACAACATCAAAAAAATTGCAAATTTTACCATTAGCTCACAAGTAAATCACATATCCACTAGTTGCACTTTAATTTTTGTAATTATGACTTGATCTACATGTACATGTAATGTACCATAAATGTGCCAAAAACTATATCTTATGGCAATTGAGCTTTAAATGGCCGTAACTTGAAAAATTAATGTTGGAATCAGCTCAAACTTTCTACATAGCATAAGGACATCAATATTTAAAATGTAATAAAAATTAGGAGTGATTTTAGAGCCATTTTTTGGAAAAAAACCATGGGCTATAGCCTTGGGTGTTTTTCAGATTTTTGGCATTTTCTTAAAATGGCCGTAACTTGAAAAATTGAAGTCGGAATCAGCTCAAACTTTCTACACAGCATAAGGACATCAATATGTATCAGAAAATGTAATAAAATCAAGAAATTCCATCCCTTTCAATTTTGATGAGATTGGCCCAGTACTGACAATGTGTAGTACAGGGTCTTTTATCCGGTTTGGGAGAAACTTTTCAAAATCATAAAAATCCCAATTTATATGGAATCAGTTCAAACTTTCTGTACAACTTACATAAGTTCATGTATACATATACACTGTACATGTATGTGTCAGAAAATGTGAATAATTATTTTATTTCTTATACTGACAGTTGTTGTATTTTACTGATGTTGAGTTTATGACGAGTGAAGACATTAACTGTCACACAGTGTCACCAGCACATGTTCCCCACATGATCAGTAAAGTAGATGCTAAATTAGGTAATGATATTTAATTATTAATAATTAATGAATCATTTAATCTGTAGGCTCCACAGTGTCCCAATGGCCAAGACTTACCTTTGTAGTTTATGTACCTCATCCAACGCAAAGACCACTATTGATTAGAAATAGGAACAGTAAAACAAGTTTAGGTTATACTACTGTTGTTTATTGTTGTTTTAGGTGACAACACTGATTCATTTCTTGTACCGCAGTGGGGAGGAGTTATATTTTATAATGATTATGTACAAACTAGAGAAAATGACACCATCAGTGTAGACATGAATGTAGTAATGCCAACTATTGTAAGACAATTGAAGTTACTCCTGGGAATAAATGATGAAGTATAATTAATATTATTATTATTATTATTATTATTATTGATTTAAATATTTGAATTATTGTCTCTTAGCATAAAAGTGAGACTTCACCTCCTTACAACTTACATGCCTGGGTACATATCAGTTAATTTATAATCATTATTAGCAATGAATAGGATATTGATCACCTCCTAATGATACAAACGTTAGAGAGACTCTCTCTAACTAAAGTATCTTTAGTGTCACTGATACAGCTTCTTGATAATGTGAAGAACATGGTCATTAGTGATCACATTCAAACTGAGGCATGATATGATATTGATTTGTTTATTTATTTGTTTGTATTTGCAGGTGGTACAGTCTTTAAATGATCTTAATAAAGTACATTATTTATTTATTTATTTATTTATTCATTCCGTGTTGGTAGTGTGTTGCTAGCATTGCTGATGGTCAATGGTCAGTGGCTCATTCTCAGTGTGAAACTGCATTAGATCATGCAGGTGAGTTAATGAGACTCACCCACTGCAGTGTTAGTTTTATTATTATAAGCAGAGGTTGCATTCTTTGATCCAACTATACTTGCTCTCCTCTACTTCCCTGATGATCAAAAGTATATCCAAACATTAATTGCTAAACCAGTACTCTTCCCTCTTTCTCAAGATATGCCATTTACATTCCACTGTTTCTTCCTGTTGGTTTCCCTGTGCTTCTCTCTCTCATTAAATTATTGAAATCATGGCGACAGTCAAGACATAAAGAAAAGACTTCTTAACATTATTTATTGATCAGTAATGATATTCAAGCACTTCAACACTCAGTGCATGCATTTAATTTTAAAAGGTCAACATGATTATGAAAGGTGTTGCTGTGGTCCTGGTATCATTCCTTTCTCTGTCCTTCACTTCTCCTCCTCCTCCTCCTCCTGATGTCCTCAAATGGACTGAACTTGAAGTTGGGATGATGTACTCGTATGACATGGTCTCCTTCACTAGCCAAACAACTAGCAACACTCAATACTTCTGTCTTGGGGTGGGAGGCAGTGGAGGCTCCCTTCCTCCTCCCTCTCTCTTCAACCCGTCTGCCATTGATACTGACAACTGGTTAGATGCAGCAGCAGCCATTAGAGCCAAATATGCAGTCCTGGTAGCACAGCATTGCAGCGGGTTTAGCATGTGGCCGACTGACATTAAGAATGAAACCGGGTTCGAATACACTTACAGCATTAAGAACTCTCCACTCAGTAAAAGAGGATTTGATATTGTAAAGGCTTTCATTGACAGCTGCAAGTCACACAACATACTCCCAGGAATATACTACAGCCTAAACCAGAACTATTATCTCAATGCTGGACGAGGTATAGTGCAAAACTCACAGCTGGTGCCAGGACAGGCGAAAGTATCTCAAGATCTTTATGGTCAAATTGTCCTGGCTCAAATGAAAGAACTTTGGAGTAACTATGGGGAACTGGCGGAGATATGGTTTGATGGAGGCTGCTCTGTTCCTGGAATTTCAGATAACATCTCTTCACTTCTTGAATCGCTCCAACCTCATGCTGTTTATTTTGGAGGATGTGCCAAGTCAAACAACCTCCGCTGGGTAGGCACTGAGTCAGGAAGACCAAGCTATCCAATATGGAGCACTGCTATGGACTGTAGAGCAGGAACAGGTGACCCTAAAGGCAACGTATTCTGTCCAGCAGAATCAGACACCACACTGCACACCAGTGGACAATGGTTCTGGAGGGAAGGGGACGCCATTAAGAGTTTAAGTGACTTACAAACTACATACTACAGGACAGTAGGTCAGAATACCAACTTGCTCCTCAATGCAGCTCCTAATGATAAAGGTTTGATTGAAGAAGGAAGCATGGAAAGGTATAAAGAGTTTGGGTCGTGGATTGATTTGTGTTTTAATGCTCAGCCTGTCATCAAAACAAGCGGAAAAGGTAAAATAATTCGACTTATTTCAGCAGCTGGTCAGCCGTTCAGATTCAACAATATAATAATCCAAGAGGATCAAACTAACGGACAAGTTGTTACTCAGTTCTCAGTCTACAATCCAATGTATAATGGAACAGTATCTATATACAATGGGACCTCCATTGGACATAAAATCATCATTCATCTAACTGATGATCTCTGGCCTTCACACGAGCTTGTACTCAATATAACACAGGCAGCTGCTGTGGAGCCAGCCATTACTAACTTTGCCGCCTATAGCTGTCATGCTTAAACATCCATTATTAACATTTGCTATAGTTGCTACATTTTTCTTTAAAATAATATTAAATTGAAAGACAAGTTCACCTCAAAGTTTGTGAAAATAATTATTGTCAATTCAAAAAGTCCAATTTTCATCAAATCAACTATAAAGTCAAAGATTTTTTAAAGTTGCTCAAAAATCGGACAAAAGTCCCTGTACTATAGTACAGGGATTTTTGAAAAATGTCCCAAAAATTGACAAGTAGAAAATTCCTCAATTTTATTACATTTTCTGATGCATATACATGTACTTATGCAGTGTAGAGAGATTGAGTTGATTCCAAACAAGTTTGGATTTTTAATGATTTTTTAAAGTTGCTCCAAAATCGGACAAAAGTCCTTGTACTATAGTATAGGGATTTTTGGGAAATTTCAATAAAATTGACAAGTGAAAAATTCCACAGTTTTATTACATTTTCTGATGCATATACATGTACTTATGCAGTGTAGGGAAGTTGAGCTGAATCTGATCAAGTTTGGATTTTTTATGATTTTTTAAAGTTGCTCAAAAATCAGACAAAAGTCCCTGTACTATAGTACAGGGATTTTTGTAAAATTTCCCAAAATTTGACAAGTAAAAAATTCCTCAATTTTATTAAATTTTCTGGTGCATATGCCTGTATTTATGCTGTGTAGAGAGATTGAGCTGATTCCAAATAAGTGTGGATTTTTTATGATATTTTTAAAGTTGCTCAAAAATTGGACAAAAGTCCCTGTACTATAGTACAGGGATTTTTTAAAAATTTCCCAAAAATTGACAAGTAGAAAATTTCTCAATTTCATTATATTTTCTGATGCAAATACCTGTACTTATGTTGTGTAGAGAGATTGAGCAGATTCAAAACAAGTTTGGATTTTTTATGAATTTTAAAAGTTGCTCCAAAATTGGACAAAAGTCCCTGTACTATAGTACAGGGATTTTTGGAAAATTTCAATAAAATTGACAAGTGAAAAATTCCTGAATGTTATTACATTTTTTGATGCACATACATGTGTTTATGCAGTGTAGAGAAGTTGAGATGATTCCAATCAAGTTTGGATTTTTTATGATTTTTTATAGTTGCTCTAGAATCAGACAAAAGTCCCTGTACTATAGTACAGGGATTTTTGGGAAATTTCAATAAAATTGAGAAGTGAAAAATTCCACAGTTTTATTACATTTTCTGATGCATATACATGTACTTATGCAGTGTAGGGAAGTTGAGCTGATTCCGATCAAGTTTGGATTTTTTATGATTTTTAAAAGTTGCTCCAAAATTGGACAAAAGTCCCTGTACTATAGTACAGGGATTTTTGGAAAATTTCAATAAAATTGACAAGTGAAAAATTCCTGAATGTTATTACATTTTTTGATGCACAAACATGTGTTTATGCAGTGTAGAGAAGTTGAGATGATTCCAATCAAGTTTGGATTTTCTATAACTTTTTTAATTTGCTTCAAAATCGGACAAAAGTCCCTGTACTATAGTACAGGGATTGTTGTAAAATTTAAAAAAAATTGACAAATAGAAAATTCCTGAATTTTATTACATTTCCTGATGCATATACATGTACTTATACAGTGTGGAAAGATTGAGCAAATTCCAATCAAGTTTGGATTTTCTATAACTTTTTTAATTTGCTTCAAAATCGGACAAAAGTCCCTGTACAATAGTACAGGGATTGTTGTCAAATTAAAAAAAATTGACAAATAGAAAATTCCTGAATTTTATTACATTTCCTGATGCATATACATGTACTTATGCAGTGTAGAGAGATTGAGCTGATTCTGATCAAGTTTGGATTTTCTATGAATTTTTAAAGTTGCTTCAAAATCGGACAAAAGTCCCTGTACTATAGTACAGTCATTTTTCAAAAAATTCACAAAAAATGACAAGTAGAAAATTCCTCTGTTATACATGTACTTATGCAGTGTAGAAAGATTAAGCAGAATCTGATCAAGTTTGTATTTGTTATGATTTTTTAAATTTGCTTCAAAAATTGGACAAAAGTCCCTGTACTATAGTACAGGGATTTTTCAAAACTTTCACAAAAAATGACAAGTAGAAAATTTCTCAGTTTTATTACATTTCCTGATGCCTATACATGTACTTATGCAGTGTGGAAAGATTGAGCTAATTCTGATTAAGTTTGGATTTTCTATGATTTTTAAAGTTGCTTCAAAATAGGAAAAAAGTCCCTGTACTATAGTACAGGGATTTTGTAAAATTTCACAAAAACCGACACATAGCAAATTCCTCAATTTTATTACATTTTCTGATGCATATACATGTACTTATGCTGTGTAGAAAGATTGAGCAGATTCCGATCACATTGAGATTTTTTATGATTTTTTAAAGTTGCTCCAAAATTGGACAAAAGTCCCTGTACTATAGTACAGGGATTTTTCAAAAATTTCACAAAAAATGACAAGTAGATAATTCCTCAATTTTATTACTTTTTCGAATGCATATACATGTACTTATGCTGTGTAGAATAATTGAGCTGATTCCAATCAAGTTTGGATTTTCTATGATTTTTAAAATTGCTCCAAAATGGGACAAAAGTCCCTGTACTATAATACAGGAATTTTGTAAAATTTCACAAAAAATGACACATAGTAAATTCCTGAATTTTATTACATTCCCTGATGCATATACATGTACTTATGCAGTGTAGAAAGATTGAGCTGATTCTGATCTAGTTTGGATTTCCTATGATTTTTTTAATGTGCTCAAAAATCTAACAAAAGTCTCTGTACTATATAGTACAGGGATTGTTGTAAAATTTTAATAAAATTGACAAATAGAAAATTCCTGAATTTTATTACATTTCCTGAGGCATATACATGTACTTATGCTGTGTAGAGAGATTGAGCTGATTCCAATCAAGTTTGGATTTTTTATGATTTTTAAAAGTTGCTTCAAAATTGGACAAAAGTCCCTGTACTATAGTACAGAGATTTTTCAAAAATTTCACAAAAAATGACAAGTAGAAAATTTTTCAGTTTTATTACATTTCCTGATGTATATACATGTACTTATGCTGTGTAGAAAGATTGAGCAGATTCCGAACACAGTTGGATTTTCTATGATTTTTTAAAGTTGCTCGAAAATTAGACAAAAGTCCCTGTACTATAGTACAGGGATTTTTGTAAAATTTCACAAAAACTGACAAGTAGAAAATTCCTTAATTTTATTACATTTCCTGATGCATATAGATGTATTTATGCTGTGTAGAAGTTTGAACTGATTCCTGTGATTAATTCCAATGAAATGTCTACAGTAGATTTATTCTTGCTACAATTTTGACTCTGGCTGGGACTTAGAATAGTAATGGTTTCTTACTTGGTACACTAATTCTCACTGAAACTTAGAAGAAAGAATACTGGGATCTTTATTCTATAATACTGGTCAAACCCACCAACTTTTTCAGATCAGCTAGCCCAGTATAATAACAATAACAACAACAAGTGACTACGAGGGCATATACACAATGAATGACAATAAAAAAAATAAATAGTTACACAAATAGTCCACTGGTCTAAGAAAATTTAATTTTTGACAATGCTTCCATCAGAGACCTTCACGAGTGAGTCGATAATGTCCTCGGTGAACAGAACCGATGATTGAGACGAGATGGGGTGGTCTGAGTGGATGTGAGTTAGAAATGATGTATCAAACGGCTGACCACACATATAGCAGTGTATATTCTAACCAGATGGATGAACTAATATTCTAATGATCTTCTGTAGGGTACAGGTACCTTTAGGACCATGGTCAAGACTCAAGAGCTTCATCCCAAATCCTAAGCCATGAAATCTCACATGATACCTCACCAATAAGAGTAGTAGTTGGGTGTCCCTTAGCTTTAGATAGGAGTTGATTTCTGTCATGATCAAGTATGGTGTCTTTAGACTTCATAACAACATAGTATCAGGTTCCTTTAGACACTCATCTAGGGCACTGGACTCAAGACCCAGATGGTGCTCCAGTAGTCGGCATTGCTGAACAATGGAGACTCCCAGAGGATCAGTGATGAGACTAGGAGTGAGTATCTGTGAGCTGAGGTTAGTAAATGTATCTTTAGTTAGTAGTTTAGACAGGAATTTCAATTTTCTAATTAGCACAAGACTGGCAATAGAGAGCAGTATTGTCTGCTGCGCATGCGCAGATCCCCCTGTATAAAGGAATGGGCCAACCTGAAAGCTGCTCGATCGAGCCATAGATATTAGAGTAAATGAAAGGGATAGGAAACCACCGTGAAATTTATGGGCATGTCATGCGTTGCCTAGCGACGTATGCAAGTTGTCGTTTTTCTTACCGGGAAACTAGGAAAATGGAGGACCATCACTGGACTTCTTGGCTTATAATTCGTGTCCGATATGGAGTACAGATCCAGTTCCAGGTCAGCTGCAAAGATCAAGATCATATCTATCCATTGATACCTGGTTCAGAAGGACTGCACTAATGGCCCGAATGAAATCCTATCTTGAACTCCTACTGTCAAGTTGTCCAAACTGCCGATTTTGTTTTGTACCTTTTTCTGAAAGTCAATTTTATGAACCATCTATTGGTGTTTAAAAGACATTAACCAATGTTATAACCGAGGTCTTGAGACATCTTCTAATAGGAAATATTGTATGGTTGTGATTTCTAAGCAAAAAGTAGACCCAAATTTTGCTTTTGTTTTGTACCCTTAACTCGCCAGTAACAAATACTCTAGCCTTAAACTTTTTTGTATCAGTCTGTACTTCAAATGCGGAGGTCTTCCACATGTTTTGGGGCTTTCCTTCTATTTCATAAATAAAATAAAAATAAATATTCAGTTTTACAATTTTTCACAATTAGAGATAATTTTGAATGATACAAGAGCATAAATATCATATGAAAGAAAATAGAATATTTAGCACAGCCATAAAGAAGGTACTACATAGCAAAGAAGCTATTCATTTTGTTTCTGGAGCTCTGAATGCAGCAGAGAAGTGCCCTTGTCATCACTGCAGGACCTTATTCTAATTTTTCATACACCATTTTACTCTAATAATCCGTTCAATTTAATACGGTATTAGCAACTAGCATTTCCTGCCGGGAACGGTGGTTTCCTATCCCTTTCATTTACTCTAATATCTGTGATCGAGCTGAGGAAGTCTGAGTTAATTGATAGGTGTGGCCAGTATTGTCTGCTCTGCTGCGCATGCGCAGATCCCCTGTATAAAGGAATGGGCCAACCAGAAAGCTGCTCGAGCTGAGGAGGATCTTCTAGTGACCGGATATTGCGCAATACATCAAAGGGATTGCTCACTGTGCAAGCCCATGCATGCCCCGGGCAAGCCCATGCATGCCCCCGGCAAGCCTATGTCATGACCTGGGCTTGCCCGTACAGTAGCCTTTCAATTAATTGTGATCTGCGCATGCGCAGATCCCCCTGTATAAAGGAATGGGCCAACCTGCAAGCTGCTCGAGCTGAGGAGGTCTGAGCTAATTGGTAGGTGTGGTTAATGATGGTGGCCCATCCTACATACTAGTGAAGATGTCTGGTGTAAGGAGACTTATTCCTGTTAACAAATTGACTCTGGCTGGGACTTAAAATATTAAAAGACCTTCTCTTTCTTGATGTCTTGGGCCGTCTTTCATTATCATTGGAGACTTGTACACAATCCTGGCCTGTCCGAGGCTTACCTCATCCATTACAACTGTAATTACACAATAGATCAATACTGTATATAATATTGTGTGTGTATAACTCATTAGCATGAGTTTTACTGTATTACTGAACATGTACAATTAGGTAAAGTACGGTTTAAAATACAGTACAATACTGTTTTAACTGCTGTATATTAGTGTTTTTACT
>NW_003546264.1:0-1456 GCF_000090795.2 Amphimedon queenslandica | reverse complement strand
ATAAGCATGAGTTTTACTGTATTACTGAACATGTACAATTAGGTAAAGTACGGTTTAAAATACTGTACAATACGGTTTTAACTGCAGTATATTAGTGTTTTTACTGTTCTATTTATAGTGAGATGGACTTTGATATACACTAATGAAGTTTTACTCTTTTTCAAGATGATAGATCATCTTTTACCAAGATAGGACAGCTTTTATTCATTATATCTTTTTAATTGTACAACATTACTGTACATACGACTGTTGTTTAATAACTGTGTGATGTGTAGACTGTTTGACCTGTATTTTAGTGTAGTATCAAGTTTATTATAACAATAACAATGACTATTTAGCTAACTATTAGGTGTGATGATGGCAGTAGTGTCGTTATTACTCAAAGAATGTATTATTAATAAATGAATTGAGGAGATTGCGCAATACTTCTTTGCATGTGCAGAAGGTTGAGTGGTGTCTACTGTGCATGCGCAGACCTCCTGTGTAAAGGAATGGGCCAACTTAGTGTAAGTAACATACCATCTTTACAAAAATGGCCAAAAAATCACTGTAAATTTTTATAACATTTTCTGTTACATATTGATGTTCTTATGCTGTGTAGAAAAATTCAGCTGATTCTGATTGAGTTTGGATTTTTTATGATTTTTTATAGTTGCTCCAGAATCGGAGAAAACTCCCTGTACTATAGGTAGTACAGAGATTCTCAGGAAAATTCAATAAAATTGACAAGTGAAAAGTTCCTGAATGTTATTACATTTTCCAATGCATATACATGTACTTATGCAGTGTAGGGAAGTTCAGGTGATTCTGATCAAGTTTGGATTTTTTATGATTTTTTATATTTGCTCCAAAATTGGGCAAAAGTCCCTGTACTATAGTACAGGGATTTTTGGGAAATTTCAATAAAATTGACAAGTGAAAAATTCCTGAATGTTATTACATTTTCTGATGCATATACATGTACTTATGATGTGTAGAGACGTTGAGCTGATTCCGATCAAGTTTGGATTTTCTATGATTTTTTAAAGGTGCTGTATACTTGTACAATGTTTGAACTGATTGTTAGTGGGTGTTCCCGGTATTGTCTACTGCGCATGCGCAGATCCCTTGTATAAATGAATGGACCAACCTGAAAGCTGCTCGAGCTGAGGAGGTCCTGTCTGAGTTGATTGGAGGGCGTGGTTGGGTGTTCCCGGTATATTCTACTGCGCATGCGCAGTCCCCTTGTATAAATGAATGGGCCAACCTGAAAGCTGCTCGAGCTGAGGAGGTCTGAGTTAATTGGTAGGTGTGGTTAATAATTATGGCCCATCCTACATTGTAGTGAAGATGTGTGGCTTATTCTTGTTAACAAATTGACTCTGGCTGGGACTTAAATATTAAAGGACCTTCTTTCTTGATGTCTTTGGGCGACGGGACATCTTTCACTATCATTGGGGAGTTGTTGTACTCAATC
>NW_003546263.1:567695-574148 GCF_000090795.2 Amphimedon queenslandica | reverse complement strand
GGAAACTGATGACGTCACACGGACAGACTCTGTAATGGTGGAAAAGCAATGGAAGGACTACACAAGCTCTTCTCCAAGTCTTGTACTGTATTAATTTGCATTTTATTTACTATCGATGATGAACAGATAGGTCTTGGGAGTTCATGACTGTTCTTTGTGACGGTTAAGCATAGTTTTGTTGACAGAATCTTCGCCGCCTCTCGCGGCCCATGTTATCATTGAAATTGCCTTTGTGATGGCACAAATTAATGAATACAGCTATTATTTTTCCAAAGTGCCGTCTATGGCTTATATAATAGGCTAAAGGCATGTGAAAAACCCTGATCTTTGTTACAGTTTTTGTCCTTTATCCTAATTTTACTTACTTTTTGTGATATAGGTTGAACAGATACGCCTCTAAAAACCGACATTTTGGGATCTTATGATCTGTATGAAGCACTAGTGATAATAAAAGTGTCTTAGTGGCACGTAGCTTTACTTGATACATGTTTTTTATATTGACACTCTCTCAGTTTTAGTTACCCTTAGCAAGTTATAGGTTGAATAGATTTCACACCTATCACGCATGGTAAAAAAGCATGCTTTTTCTCATTTTTCTGCAAAATAAAGTGCTGTATTACAGTTTTAACAGTTTCTAATAAGTAAGTAAACCTTCAGCAACAATATAAGCTATATAACTACCCTGGATCTGGCTTCAAGCTACACTTAATCCAGCAGTCCTTTCAGTCATATTGCTCTAGTCTCAACGAGCCGGGGAAGGGGCAGAGTCTTACAAGGTTCGTCCGCACCTGCTTTCATTAATTTGAATGCGATCACGTGATCTGTTTCCAATCCCTGTTACTTAGTAATACAATCTATGCTAATATGTGGTACATTTAGTTCTCAGATTTAGACAAGTATGCAAAAATGTATGTCACTAGCTATTGGCTATTAATCACTGCATGATTTATTTATTGAAGTACTATTATGTTGCTGGTATAATGAAGATGGTCTCCAGTAAGGTAATTACCATTACTATTACATTCCGAACACAGAATAGCATTACAGTTACCATTATTATACTTAGTTTGAATCACATTGATTGCAATTCACTAGCTCCTATGTACCTCCCTCTTTTTGTCCTTTTTGCTTCCTCTATTTACAGTATACCTCTCAATGCACCACCCAGCTCAGGATTTGAGAAGTCTTGCATTCAAGTAAGGTCAATTTATATTTTCTCTTTTTATGTTCTTTCTGTGTAGTCAAATTAAAGTCATCAAGATCAGGAGGACGTTGTGCATGTATAACAAACAATCCAGTAATTTTTGTTTTGATTTTTCATCACGTTTTAATATAATGCTCAGTTGTACCAATCTATGCGGCACTTTAAAGCAGTCCATGAGGTAATGCTATAAAAGTCAAAAGTTGTCTAAGCAGAATCCTTTCCATTGATCCAGGAATGGGGAATCTACCATACAGAGGTTGCATAATTTTTAATGATTTTTTAAAGTAAAGCCAGCAGTACAATCCTGATCATTGTTTGGCATCAATAGGTAGGCATGCACAAATAGTTGTTATAAAAAATAAAAGTACTAGATTTGAATGAAGAAGCACAGAGATAATCAGCTAAACATACTTTCTGCATACTTAATGAGGGGGTGGGGCTGAAGGTTTTTAGCTGAAAACTCGAAGGTTTTACATCACAAGTTTCAAAAACTGCAATGATATGCTTAATACAAAAATTAGCTAGTGCTACAGCAAGGTTTAAAGTTAAATGCAATTGTCAGAAAAATTTTGTCTTAGAAGTAGCTGATTTACTTTTCAAGCCCTGTAAATCAATAAATGGCTACTTTATGTCTGAAACCAAGTTTTAGTCAAAATTGTCAAAATATGAAATTTAGTTGCAAAGACCTTTCAACCTTGCTGTAGCATTAGCTAATTTTTGTATTAAGCATATCATTGCAGTTTTTGAGACTTGTGATGTAAAACCTTCGAGTTTTCAGCTAAAAACCTTCAGCCCCACCCCCTCATTAAGTATGCAGAAAGTATGTTTAGCTAATAGAGTGCTAGGAAAACGTTTCCTTTTTTTTCTATTACTTTTGCTTCAAAAAGTTTCCGGATCGGGTGGTGGCTCAGCTCAATCAAAATATGCACCGCCCAGTTTAGTAAAATGGTGCCATGTGGCCTTACTGTGGACAGAAAGCTTTAGTTTTTCTAGGCATGCACACAGTTTTACACAGATTTGTTAGGCTCTACTTGTTTCACGCAATTCCTATATCCAGTTTCTTCAGTTTTGAGGCAGTAGCCACCTTCTCAGAGAGGAGCCGCTACGCTACAAAATGGCTGGTAAGTCACACTTAAGCTGTCATATCTCACAAACGAAGGAAAGTCAAGCAATTCCACACATACTTTTTGCTCTCCATGTTTTCCTTTGCCTGTTGTTGCCTTCAAAGGTACGTGTACCATAGCATCAACTATGCAAAAGTTACTCGTAAGCTTTTTCTGTTCTTAAACGCTGCAGACTTTTGCCACCTTGGAAAAGAACAAAAGATTTTATTATTGAAAAAGAACAACTTTTTCTGTACCTAATTGCCAAAAGAAATGCTCTGAAGAGCTTGACTAAAAAGTAGCATGAGCCAAAAAATCATCCATGATTGAAAATTTTGCTAACACACACACACACACACACACACTGACAGCATGAGCGCAGTACCCTCGCCTATACGCCTACGGCGTGGGCGAGGGCAACAAAACAAAAATCCTTGACTTGCCTCTACAAACTACAGCATCAAATATTTAACTAATTATAATTAATTAATAATACTTCAGTCAAGCAGTTTTCTCTAATTATTATGGGCGTCAGAATAAATGATGTTGGCTGGATTACTTTCAGTGACTGGACCACCCTGAGTATTCTTTAGATCAAGATCAGCATATACTGTACCATCACCTCCCTTCTATAATAAGAAAACAACAATAATAATAATAATAACAATAATGATTATAATTAAGAGGTGTGGTATAATAGAAATGGGCAGAGAATAACAAAAGTGATGGGTGTGGTCATCAATAATTTATTATGAGTGTATTGTATAGAGTGTGTACATTATAAACACAAGGGAAGAGCAGTGTCATTAAATATTTAGTTATACACAACACTGACATGTACATGTACGTGTACAAGACCAGCTGCATGATTGTCTGCTACGCCAATTTGCATTTAACACTTGATAATGGAAGTGAAGACAATTTTATAAAATAAATTAACAAATTGAGCCTAGAACACACACACACACACACAGAGTCATGATGTCTGTAGAATCAGTACTGAAACATGTATATGAGCATGTAGGATTGTAGATAAACATAACTACATGTTTGAAAAAAAAAATACAAATGTGTACTTTTGTTGTACACAAATTCATAGGTGGCTGCAGAATTTCACTCCAAGTAGGGCAAAGGTGTGGCTGAAAGTGAGAGTGGTCAAAAAGTAGGTGTGGCCATGACCACACCCACAAGTCTTGCTCTTGAGTTTAAGTCTGTGAAGACTTCTATTTCAGCACTTTGTGACAAAATCCAGTTAAAAAAGGCTCTGAGCTTCTCATTGAAGAGTTACCCTGCCATTCTTGCGTTCAAGAGGAGAAAATTCAGTACCTAAAAGACCTCTTTCAATATAGAGTATCAGTAGCTAGGTGATTTAGCTGTTCAATGAGTCCTAGCTGACTATGATAATTAACAATGAAGCTGCTATATGAAAGAGTCAGCTATTCTAGCTGCAGGTTACTGTAGATTATGTCTTGGCCATAGATATGGACCTATGAAGTGGCTGACTGGCTTACTGTGAATAAACCATGCAGTTAGCAGCTTATTCTCTACTAATTATCACTTTGTTGAGCAAAATAATGTAGTTTTTGTCATTATAATGATGAATTAACCATATCATAATTACTAAATAACTATTAATTAACTGCTAATTATGATGATGTCACCTTCCGGTAAGAAATTCTAGTAGGGCATTGCCCTCAATGCCTGCCCCTGCAGCCGCCTATGCACAAATTGAAAGGGAAACAACAACGCCCTGCTTCGTTACACATTGCTTGTTTACTATAAGCTAGTAGGCAGTTCAGTAGTCAGTGTATACCCCAACAGTACACAGTGTATCATTATCATATAAACAGCTAGAAGACATACATACCCTCTCAGTCAATATTATTCTGCTACACTCTCTTGTCATTATAGTAAAGACAATACATGGAGTGGTTAATCAATAAACAACTCTACACCTCCCATAAAGTTGGAGACAGACATATATTAGACAAAATTATAATTTACTCTCTTCTCTCTCTAAAATATGTAAATTATGTTTATCTAATTAAAGTGTAACTGCAGTGATTTTTTAGGGTATTTATTTTATGGTCTTAATATGATTGCCTGACCATAATAATGATGTGTTCCAACTCCTATTGTCTAAAAAAATTATTCACTGAGATATGAGCCTTCAAAAATGCACTTTTTGCTTCCTTTCAATTTACTTCCTGTCGGTGGGTGTGGCTAAACGTGACGTCATAAGAGGCATAGATGCAGGATAGATGCAGGCATAGATGGGAAATGATCCTTTATTCTCATGCCTTGTGATGTAATAGCACTAATTTAAAGATTGGGATCATTAGCTTTCATTATCCTAAGCATGCAACTGCAAGAAAAAGTCATAATACCACACTTTGGTGAATCTTCTTACCATAGGCGGCTGCAGGCCTAAGCATTGGGGGTCATTGCCTAGGCTAAAAATTACTTTTGAAGCAGAAACAATGCTATTATAAGCTTATTTATCCTTTTTACCACACCCTTTTAATTATAAATGCCTAAGCTGAGTTGGACCTCTTCAGCCACCAAAGCCTCTTACCACACCACTCTTGTAGACTTGTGGCTGCAACACATGTTGTTGCTGTCCTTCAGTATCCGCTGTCCTTTTTCTCTCGTCTCTGTTTATATTTGTCTTATACTGTTAAGTTCATAATAAATAAATAAATAAATAAATAAATCTGCTTGCTTGCTTCTTTTGAGTTTTTTTGCAGTTGCATGCTTAGGATAATGAAAGCTAATGATCCCAATCTTTAAATTAGTGCTTTTACATTACAAGGCATGAGAATAAAGGATCATTTCCCCCTATAAAGGAATGGAGTTATCTGCATCTATGCCTCTTATGACGTCACGTTTAGCCACACCCACCGACAGGGAGTAAATTGAAAGGAAGCAAAAAGTGCATTTTTGAAGGCTCATATCTCAGTGAATAAATTTTTTTAGACAATAGGAGTTGGAACACATCATTATTATGGTCAGGCAATCATATTAAGACCATAAAATAAATACCCTAAAAAATCACTGCAGTTACACTTTAAAGTAAGCATGTACATATTTCTCCTGCTTCCTTGCTGGCTTCACATCCCAGTGGACTACAGTGGCCAAAAAAGACAACTCACCTCAAAAGAATATCAATAGGCCCACAACAGCACATGACATGATACTACACTAACATACAGTACAAGCTAACACAGTATACTATTAGTATACTGTTACTATTGCTGTACTGTTACTATCAGTATTACTACATACACTTACAGAGTTTACTGCATGTTAATAGATAAGTTGGCAGGCCGGTGTACACTTTAGGGAAAACTAACCCACTAGGTGATTTAAAACATGATGTGGGTGTCATAACTCCTACTGGATAAACTACTGCTAACAGACCCACAGTTTAAATCAATGGCTTGATATTGTAAATACATCTCTTGTTATTATCAAGAGAATAAAGATACACATACAGCATTACTCTTTTACTAATAAAATTCCTTATACATCATGTTACTGACACTTGGATAATAAGCAACATTATGATAAGAATGTACATGTACGTGTACTACTAGTAAATAAGAACTGTCCTATTGGGCCAGGAGAGACAGGGGGAGTGAGCGGCTGTAGTATGAAAGTGTGTGTGGCAGGGTTGGGGTCAAGCATTGGCCCAAATGCTTAAGCACAAGCACAAGCACTTTGAAAAGTGCTTAAAGCATAACCGTTTTTTATTGGCTTCTGTGATTAAAGTGCTTAAGCACAAGCACAAGCACTTTTAAAAGTGCTTCAAGCACTACTTCAAGCATTTCTGTAATAGAAATGTATATAAAGTTATACTAGTAAACAAGTTGATTTCTCATCTAAAGATCTTTTTTGCTAAGCCAAACAACCTCTTAATGGGTGTTGATGCTAACTAACTACATTTACTATAAAGCTGTATTTTTATTGTCACGTGTTAGATTAGAATAACCTAGACTTTATGTACTCTTTGTGCTACGAACTCAAAATAGTGCTTAATGCTTTAAAATGTGCTTATAAGCACTATCAAAGGAAAGTGCTGAAGCACAAGCACAAGCATTTGTGCTTTAATGAGACTAAGTGCTTGAAAGCATTGCAAGCACTTGA
>NW_003546263.1:565957-567685 GCF_000090795.2 Amphimedon queenslandica | reverse complement strand
TTTAAGAAGCTGTCAGATCTCCCGAGATCTAACATGACTATAATTTTTGTAAGAATTTCAAAGATCTTATGAGTAAAGGAATATGTTAGAAAATGTAAGATCATGCCTAATTAAAATCTTGAAATATCCCACATAGTGAGCTTTGTAAGAACCAGCATGATCTTGTTAACTTAAAATCTCATAAGATCTTACAAAATCTCATAAGTTTATGATCTTGACAAATCTGCCATGATCTCATGATACTGTAAGATCCCACATCGCAGTATTTTCCTAATGAAAATCTTGAAATATCCCACATTATGAACTTTGTAAGAACTAACATGATCTTGTTAGCTTAAAATCTCATAAGGTCTTACAAAATCTCATAAGTTTAAGATCTTGAAAAATCTGCCATGATCTTATGATACTGTAAGATCACACATCACAGTATTTTGAGTCTTACAAGATCTTGAAAGATCTTACAAATCATGTGACGTCACAGGAAGTAGTTGACAACCCACGATAGCCTTAACAGTAATGGCAGCATATTAAAGAAACTTAAATTTTAATCACTTCAATCAAAAAAATCAATGACGTTCACATTCACATTTAACAACATTTTACACATGTATTATGCATTCATGCAATGTAAGATCTTGCCTAGATTTTACTGTTGCATTAATTTTTAAAGAGCATTGTTTGCTAAAATACCATGCAAGAACTTGAAGGAATCTTGATAACAAGATCTTCTACTATCTTACATGATCCTTGTTCCTAATTCAGGAAAGATCCTGTTAAGACATAGTAAGAAAGATCTTGGATTTGATCTTGCAAGAACTTGAAGGAATCTTGATAGCAAGATCTTCCACTATCTTACATGATCCTTGTTCCAAATTCAGGAAAGATCCTGTTAAGACTTAGTAAGAATCTTGAAAAGATCTTACATTTGATCTTGCAAGAACTTGAAGGAATCTTGATAGCAAGATCTTCCACTATCTTACATGATCCTTGTTCCAAATTCAGGAAAGATCCTGTTAAGACTTAGTAAGAATCTTGAAAAGATCTTACATTTGATCTTGCAAGAACTTGAAGGAATCTTGATAGCAAGATCTTCCACTATCTTACATGATCCTTGTTCCAAATTCAGGAAAGATCTTGCGAATTATTGTCAAGATTCTTGTCATGATCTTGTAAGAAAATTAACAAGATCTTGCTGGGAATTTTTACAAGGGATATATCATATAACATCACAGTAACACTCTATATGATACAATATTCTCAGTGTGTGATCAGTGTATATTCATGATGATGTTAGTACAATATCATACTCATGAACAGAGACTATACAAGGCTAGTCTCTATAACAATATAGTATGACATCAATGGGCAGAGTAAACTAACTGCTTATACTACATGTACATAACCTGCAGATAATAATGGCTAGAGGTTGGATTGTGAGTCACTAAACTTGGCCTCTATCTATACACACAACATGATAAATGAATGTCTTCCCTTCCTCTTACAAGGTAGAGCAAGAGTACAGGGGAAGCTACAGGAATGACTCAATTATACTAATAAAGAAATACCTATTATCATTTTAATCATAAACAATACTCTAATACAATTAATGGTATACACATGTACATGTACAAGCACAGGGTATGTAACTATACATTGAGTCATGACACAACTTTTTTCTTTCCTTAATGAATGGCCACTACATAATAGTTATAGCACAGTAAAAGAGTG